>NC_054535.1:59192341-59434841 GCF_017654505.1 Polyodon spathula | reverse complement strand
AATCGTTAATTACTCCAATCAATCCCCAGCCACCTGAGCACAATAAACCCAGACAGGTAGGGGAATTTAACCCCATCCCTGCCAAGCTATACAGGGCAGAGCTCTGCTCTACCACCCCCCCACGTACAAAGTACGCAGGCCGCAATTGGCCAACGTCCCCCCTTTAAATCCAAGCCCTCCCCCCAAGGGTCCCAGTATGTCCATTGGGTGGGCTGTTTCGGTGGGCAGTGGCGGGCGGGGTTGATGTCGAGGCCCCCCCAAGCCTCCTTTGGTTGAGGGGGCCCCAGACCTCCAAAGGAGTAAGGCAATGCTATCAGGGGACCTGGATCCTCCAGCAGATGCAGCGCTGGCGGGCAGGCAGCACCCGTGGACAGTATGGGTGTGGCCTCCTCGGACTGTGTGGTCCCCCTAGCAGCACCGGACCCTCCGGCGGTGTTGGACCCTCCAGAGGCACTGGACCCTCTAGCGGTGGAGGCGGGAACTGCGGCCCGGCTCCCTCTGGTGGCAGAGGCGGGAATGGCAGCCTGGCTCCCTCTGGTGGCGGAGGCGGGAACAGCGTGCCCGGCTCCCTCTAGTGGCAGAGGCAGGAATGGAGGCCTGGCTTCCTCCTCCAGATGAGGACTGTGGACACGGTAGCGACAGTTCCAGCTCTTCCGACGGCAGCAGCTGCAGTCCCTCCACCACCAGCAGTGGTGGCTGTGGCCATTCTAGTGGCCTCTGAGGCAGGGCTGATACCTCCTACCGTAACGATCAGGTACGCCTCCGCTGGCTCCTCTTAGCAGCACATAGAGGCTGCTGTGGAGCAGTCTATGGCTCCTCCCCTCTGGGCTTTGGCAGCGGCGGCTCCTCCTCTCTGGGCTCTGGCAGCGGCGGCTCCACCCCCTCTGGGCTCTTGGGACAGCAGCTCCACCCCCTCTCTTCTCTTGGGACAGCAGCTCCACCCCCTCTGGGCTCTCTGGATGGCAGCTCCACCCCCTCTGGCTCAGGGTGGCTGCTCCTCCTCCGCTGGCTCTCGGGACCAGGAACACCAGGGGAAGAGGCTGATCGGGTCCTCCGGCGGTGGCTATTGTTGCAGCAGCTTACATTTCTTCACCTGCTGCATCTCCTTCTGCCTTTGTCTCTACCTGCTCTTCTTTCCCATTTTTTTTTTTTTTAAACTGTCCCAAAAGTTAAAAAACCCTGCAGTACACTATATCCCACTTTCTAACACCACGTGTGACAGGCTGGCAAGTGGATAGAGGCCCAGAGACAAACTGCAGTTCAAAAATAATATTTTTATTAACAAATAAACACAAAATAAAAGGGCACCAGGACCAAAACAAAGGTATTTATACACAGCTAACAAAACACAAAGCAAAACTTACAAAATAAAGGTTTCCAGGCTGGGCGATGCCTTCACTGGACCAGAAAACACCAAAAAACAAAACAGCAAGCACAACCATCAGCCTGCTTCCTCAGCTCCCTCCTTTCCCTAATGGGAAGCTGAGGTCTCCTTTTATGTCAGGTGGCTGAGTGCTGATTGATCGTTAATTACTCCAATCAATCCCCAGCCACCCGAGCACAATAAACCTAGGCAGGTAGGGGAATTTAACCCCATCCCTGCCAATCTATACAGGGCAGAGCTCTGCTCTGCCACATTTTCATATATAGAAACTGGCCTATTTTATATATATTTAAAATATATGGGGTGCAACATATATTTTCATTAGTCTGTAATCCATATAAAATAAATATATGGATTACAGACTAAAATATATCCCATATATTTTAAATATATAACAAAGAGGCCAATTTCTATATATGAAAAGTATAAAGATCATACTTTCCTCCATATATAAGAAAATACATGTTTGTTCCTTATCTCTATACAAGCTTTGTACAGCTGCAAATCCAGGCTTTGTATTCCCTGCTGTTGATGCGATTGGGTCAAACACTTTAATAACATATATGAAGCAATGCACTTTTTGTTTTGCTGTACCACAAACCCACCAATGTGATTTCTTAAAGACTTAAAACAAATTGAAGTTACTTATATAAATAACATCAAATATGTAGGCTATGTGTTGGAGCACCTCGCTTCTGTTCCTAATACTGTAGTGACACTGAAGAAAGAAAAAAAATCTTAATAAAAAATAAACCCTTGAAGGAAGCTTTTACGTATTTTGCTTTTAGCAATGTTAAAGTGTACCTGTATTTGCCTTTCGTGTAGCTTCATCTCCCTTATCATAATTTAAGTAAATGCTACGTCTGTGGCAAATTTTTCTTGTGTTGTAGACAATATACCGAGAAGATGTATACATTTCTGAAAATTTCATCTTTACAGTTTTTAGATTTTATTTAATGCAGGAGCGAAGAAAAGGCTTTTGTTAGCAGCCACGATTTTTATAGTAAGTGAAATGATAAATCTTGATGTAGTATCAGTTGCTAATTTTAGCACAGTGGTACACATTTCTAACCAAACCTTGAGCACATAATCCATAATAACTTAACTGTCATTGTGGTTAAATAAAACATGCAATAGTTAATGCCATGGAGGGAAACACACACTATTAATCTGCTCTTTTAGTGAGATGCAATTGTGTTGTTAGTTAAAAAAAAAAAAAAATCCATATTATGATTATGAAAAAAATCTCCACCATTAAAACATTATCTTACATATTTACATACTGAATTATCGTTCCACTTCCCACACCGATGATCCAAAATGGCACTCAAAGCAATACTATACTAGCAATTGGCCGCCTGGCAATTATTATCCAGCAACACAGAATCATGCAAAGCTAGACAGACAGCTTTGACCAGCCTTGTACACAGTCCCCTAGCCGGCGTATACTTTAACTTAATTTGTTCGGCCAATATAAACTGTGTCATAGTTTTCCTTGGCTTTTCCAGGACATGTATTTTTTTCTCCATTTTCCATTATTTTTCCATGCCTGGAAATTAAGTTTTCCAGGACGTGTGGGAACCCTGACTTCCGACTCCTTCCTTAGTTTTCTGATACAACGCCCATCTCTTCAATGTTACCATGTTCTTGTTTATCTATCACAGCCCACTTTTTTCTTTCTAGCATGCCAAATCAGTCTGTCTTTATTGTGCAGTTATGAAAACGCAGCAAAAAACAAGACGAATGAGACAAGCTACAGTAATATAAAAGTAAATCATTAAACATGCTTAGATACTGTGCTGCATTATTTTTAAAATCTGTGATTTTTAGTTGCTTTTGTGCATTTTCATTTGCAAGTGAACTGTGACATTAGGGCCTGTGGCGGAGTGTCCCGTCCCTTTATGTTTCTTAGTGTTTTATGTTGACTGTAGTGTGTTAATGTTCGTATTTATGTATAAAATACACAGGACATGAATATGGGTTACGGGAACAAGTGTTTAAAATGTATATTTATTTATTTGTATTTAGGCACGAGGATTGCACAGCACTTCACGTGCAGGTAAAATAATATGTGAGCACAGGGAATTGCACTTTTATTAATTCATGTGCAGTTGTACTGAGACTGCAATTGAATGATTGATTAGCAATTGAGTCTCGGTACAGCTGCATAAAAAAGCTACATGTTTTCACACACTCTGGGTTATGTGTTCGTGAGTGGAGAATGGGAGAGAGAAGGAGATACTATACTAACAATTGCTACAGCGTGCTGGACGTGCCAGCACGGTACTTGTCTTTGTATTTGTCTGTTTGTCTACTGTCTTGTTTAGTGTTGTCCGTTTTGCTTACCTTTTTATTTTGGCCTCAAGTGCTGTGTCCTGTTTTGTGTGCTTTGTTTAGATCTTTTTGTTTGGTATTATTATATGCAATAAAACTCACCGCCATTCATCAGTGTTTGGAGTCTAGTTCTGGTCTGACTTCATCCCTGCAAAGCCATCCTGTTCACAGGGCCTTATCGAGCACTATATTCTGCAATTTGTAATACTGACTTTGGATGCTGTTTTAATTCTGGAAACTGTGGTTTGGAACAAATTAAATAATCAGATATGCGTGACACTCGTTTAACCGCCACTGAAGTTAAAAGTTTATAGGGTTGGATATGAGTGCTGACTGAATTCTATATTATAACAGAAGAAATAGTTTGAAGTCAAGCAGTACTTGTATTAAACACTATCTTGTTCTTTTTATTTTATTGTTATTGGTTATTGTTGCTATTGTTTTGTAACAAAACAACAACATAAAAAACATAATCAATTCCAGTATTAAATCCTGTGAAAGATTTACAAATGAATTGTACTAATGTGGAATTACAGTGCAGTATCTCTTTAAAGTATATAAAGTAACCCGTAGATGGCAGCATTTACCACCCCCAAAGTGATTACCTGCTTCAGTATTTTTCTGAACTTAAAAATGGCAGCTTTGCAGTACTTGATCAAGATAACATTTATGTTCCATTCCTTTCACAAAAGCAAAAATAGTTTTTGATATAAAATGTACTTTAATGATAGCAGAATTTAACCATTAAATGTTCCAGTTTATAATTCAAACAGTATATATTATCAATTTGTAATTTAAAGTTTGTTATCTAACCATGTCTGGCTGTACTGTATCAATCATTACAGAATTACCAGTAACTTCAACATATTTAAGTTTTCCTTATTTTTTTTTTTAAACTGACACACATTTTTTGTATATATATTATACTCTCGAGATGTATTCTCTTATACATTTCTGTCTTTAGCTGTCATGGTATTATGTGCACTTTCTTTTCTATCCAGATCTTTAAAATAGTTTAATAGTTTACAAACATATAACCAAGGCCAGTGCCTGTTTTTTTGTGGGCCACAGGCAACGGACCTACAGTGGTCCTTTACCCGCAAATCACAAATATTTTTTTATGAAAAAAGATTTTCATAATCAGTAGTTGTTCACTAAACCAGACATGTCTGGAGACATAACATTTTGTAATAAATTTGTAGTGTAGGCCTATACAGTAGTAAAATAGTAGTAATATACAGTAGTGGTATAGTAATACACTATACCAATAGTGCATTTTCTTTTTACTTTAGCCTACCGGTAACACAAAATTAATCATGCTGCTGCATTTTACACATTACTGTACAGTGGGAAAATAGTAAAATATAATTTTTAATTAAAACTAAATGATTTTAGTGTATTTTCTTTTTTACTGTAACCTACTTAGTACACAATTAACAGAAAACACACATTATTACAGAAATAATAATTTTAAAATGTACATAGAAAATTTTACAGTGTGCTTACAGTAATGAATTCGACTAGGCTAAATTGACAGTTATCGGTTAAATTAACAAAATACTTTCCATCTTGATTTTCCAGGGGCAAATTTGTAAGAATGGTATCAAAGTTTACTGACTGTTCTTCTTTCACTTGATTGAGAGAAGAGCTAAGGTATTCAATCGTTCTTGTGTCATCTGCAACCGGTGACAACCTGATAAGTTTGATTGAGGTTTTATAGATCTTTTTTTGTAGTCTTTTCCTTCCATTTTTGACATCCAGATTTTTCTTTTTATTTTAAGGTTTAAAATCGTATAATTATAATAGGTGTTTTGGTGGTATGATAATGATGCTGCAGACAGATTGCTCCCCCTGTCGTACCAAATTCTGCCCCTTGCTGAACTTTCCACAGTGTCTCTGCAGACCGGAGGATCCAGCCGTGTAGTTGTGCATGCACAGATCCTAACGACGTTGTCTATGATCATTTCATAAACAAGGAATTAAACAATAAAACGAATAAATAATTGATAAATAATTCCACGGATAGTTTCAAATACACACATTTTTTATATATTCTATTATTCTTATTCACCCAAATAGAAATATATTTTTTGTAGGCTAAATTCGAAGCAACATTTTGATGTTAAATATACTTTTAAATATACATAAATTGTTTAATATACTTAATTATTTTCCAAGTAAAAAATGAGGAACATTTATATGTAGGTGTGGCAAAGTGCCCTGCCCCTGGGCTAGTTGTTTTTGTTGTATGTTGTGTATAGTGTGTTAATGTTGGTGTATTGTAGTTGGTACATGGGCTATAATATGGGTTATGAACACGAGTGATTTAAAATGTATATTTGTATCTAGGCGCAGCACTTCAGGTGCAGGTAAAACTTAATAATATGTGCGCGTGGGAAATTGCACTAGAGTAATTCATGTGCAGTTGTACCGAGACTCCAGCTGAATGATTGATTAGCAGTCAAGTCTCAGTACAGCTGCATAAAAGCAACATGTTTTCACTCACTCGAGTTTATGTGTTCGGGAGTGGAGAATGGGTGAGAGAGAGATATATTTAAATATAACAGTTGCTACAGCGTGCTGGAAGTGCCAGCACGGTACTGTTTAGTGATCGTCCACTCGTTTGTCTGTCTGTTTAGTGTTAGTATGGTTTGTTTGTATATTTATTTTGGCTCAAGTGCCATATCCTGTTTTGGTGTCAGTGTTTCTGTTACAAACCTTTTACTTTCTGTCTGTTTAATTATTAAACAGCGCATCAGCGCCTTCATCATTTCCAAACCTGTGTTCTGTGTTGGTTCCTGTTTCTAGTCTGACGTCACCCACTGCAGCCATCTTTGTTACACGTGGTGTGATCATGGGGTTACCAGCGCCTTGTAGAAGGAAACCAGAGCGGGAACTACAGAAACGACTAAAAAAAAAACAACAAAAAAACACAGGATTGTTTTGAATAAAAATAACTAAATAAATAAAAAAATGGGAAAAAACAGCCAGAAGAAGCAGCAACAGCAGAGCAAAGGGGGAAAGGAGGAAGCAGGGCTGTGGTGTTTCGCCTGTGGCAAAACCTGTCACATCACCATGCACTGCTCCGTCCTTGTGGATCTTCGGGCATTGTCCCGAAAGATGGGATGGGCTGAAGACATGGAGGAGTGGTTCTGCCGGAAGACTAGGAAGCCAGGACCCGACCGGCTGCCATTGCCGTTGTGCCCCGTCTGTGAGAGTAAGCATTAATTTACCTCCTGTCCCTTCCACAGTTATGAGGAGGATGAGGATCCCGGTTGTGGATCCTGAGTGGGAGGAATCCAAATGTCCTAAGCCCAAGAGAGGGGAGTCGGTGCATCCCCAGCCCAAAGAGGGGGGAGTCAGTGCTTCCACAGCCCAAAAGGGGGAGCCAGTGCGTCCACAGTCTGAGATGGGGAATCCCACGACCCTAGGACCCAAGCCACCAGCAGAGGGAAAATGCCTGCTGTTTCCACCTCAACCAGCAGAGGGTGAATGCCTGCTGTCCCCATCTCCACCAGCAGAGGGAGAATGCCTGCTGGTATCACTTCCCCCACCATCACCACCCGGAGGAGGGGAGAAGGAGCTGCCTCTGCCTCCATCATCTACCACTGAAAGTGAGGAAGAGCCTCACCAGTCCCCTGCAAATGAAGGAGAGGTGCACCAGTCCCCTGCAAGTGAGGGAGAGTCGCACCAGTGCCCTGCAATTGAGGGAGAGCCACACCAGTCCCATGTAACAATGATAGATTACATGCTGCTCCCATCTCTGTTGCCAGGAGGCTACACGCTGCTCCCACCTCCACTGCTTCCATCGCAAGGAACAGAGCAACAGGAGCTGTGTCTGCCTCCACCACCTCCACCGGCAGAAGCAGAGGAGCAGGAGCTGCCTGTGCTTCCTCCACCGGCAGGAGCAGAGCAGCAGGAGCTGTCTCTGCCTCCGCCACCTACACAAGCAGAGGGTGAATGCCTGCTGGGTCCCCGTCCACCATCAGAGGGTGAATGCCTGCTGGATCCCCGTCCACCAGCAGAGGGTGAATGTCTGCTGGGTCCCCGTCCACCAGCAGAGGGTGATTGCCTGCTGGGTCCACTTCCACCAGAAGAGGGTGAATGCCTGCTGGTATTCCTTCCCCCACCATGATGAGGAGAGGAGCTGGAGCTGCCTCTGCCTCCATCACCATCAAGGGGAGAGGAGAAGGAGTTGCACACAAACTGTGCATCAACGCCTTCACCATTTCCAAACCTGTATTCTGTGTTGGTTCCTGTTTCTGGTCTGACATCACCCACTGCAGCTGCCTTTGTGACAGTAGGTGGTATACACACAGAGATCTCCAAATGCATGCAATCCAATCCTTGCAGATATCTTTATATTTTCAATTCCTGAAGGCTTAATATAATAAATTATTTCCATAATGAAATGTGCTCAATTAAATCTAGTAGGATTTTAAAAAAAGTAAAGATTAAATGAGACCCCAGGGATATGTGGGTACAGAATATATTATAAAACTTTATTGGCACTTTGAAGAACAGGATCCTGAGAACTCTTTCATCAATGCACCAGGCCAGGGACTCCCCAGCTCAGTAACATTGGTAGGTACTGGCACATTCTCTATGGCCTCTGTTTTCTCCTTGGGGTGAATACCCTTGGAGTCAATTACATGTCCTAAGTAAGACACACTATCTTGAAAAAACACACATTTGTCTTTTCTGACTTTTAGCTTGAATTTCTGAAGCCTAGTTAGCACTGCTTTGAGATTTTCTTAGTGCTCTTCAGTAGTACCACCTGTTTCTAGGATATCATCAAGATAGCAAATTACACCATAAAGACCTTGCAATACCTGGTCCATAATTTTTTTGAAAAACAGCAGGTGCACTGGCAACTCCGTAAGGTAACCTATTGTACTTAAATAAGCCCTTGTGTGTGTTGATGGTGAGATAGGGTTTAAAGCTTTCCAAAAGCTTCACCTGCTGTTACTCTTGCGATAAATCAAGCTTGGTAAATTTAGTACCACCAGACAATTTAACAAATAAATCCTGCGTTCTGGGAATCGGGTACTGATCAATCTCAAGCCATGGATTTATTGTGACTTTGTAATCTCCACAGATTCTTATGCTACCATCGGATATAGGCACACACATGATTGGAGCGGCCCATTTACTGTAATTAATAGGCGATATGACACCTTCTGACACCAGTTTCTTTAGTTATTGCTCTACCGCTTTTTAAATTACATATGGTATAGTTCTGGGTTTACAGAATTTGGGCACAGCCTCTTTAGATACACTCAAGGTGGCCTTAATTCCAGGCACTAAACCCAATTTTGGTTCAAAAACAGATGCAAACTCGTTGCACAGATACACCGTTCCTTGTTTTGTCACCTGATTTACCCATGACCAATCTAGCTGCAGTTTACTTATCAATTTCTACCGAGCAGAGCAGGGCCATCGCCTTTTACTAGTAACAATTTCAGGTGTTTTGTTTCATTTTACAGCACACCTTCACTTCAATTTTACCTATCAATGTCAAAGACTCTTTGGTGTATATTCGAAGCACACAATTTTCAAGGATACATTTTAATATTCTTGAATCTACGGTTGAATATTTTCTCTGAGTTGACAGAAATAGCTACCCCCGTAGAAACCTCCATTTTTACCTTTACATCATTGATCTTTTCATACACATAGTACAGTTTTTGTATAGTCATTAGTAGTAGTCTCTAAAGCAAACAGTTAATTTTCAGTGCAACACTCACGTTCCCTTTGTTCGCAATCCTGCGAAACTGTCGGCGAACACTCTGCTTCCCTTTCTACTGTTCCGCTTACTGCTAAGTGTCTTGTCCAGCTGGCTTGCTTCTTGGAAGTTGAATCCGTGGCTTTGGTTTTCTGCTGTCCACGGCAGGCCCAGGCGATGTGTCCTTGCTTTCCGCAGGCACGGCACTATAGCTCCTTGTAGTGACGCTCCTCGGCCCCATGGTAAACTCCAGAACAACGATAGCATTGACGAGTTGTCATTGGTTTCTGTGTTTTCTTCTTTTCCACAACATTTGCCTTGAATGTTTTTGTAGCAAAATGCTGCGAATTCTTCTTTGTAACTTCAAATGACAGTCCCATTTCAAAAACTAAAGACAGTGTTAAGTCTTTTGTGTGAGCCACATTCAACAGGCGGTGTCTTATATCTGCACTTTTTAAACCACAGACGAAACTTTTTCTTAAAGCTTCTTCTAGAAACAGGCCAAACTTGCAATTCCCTGACAACTTCTTTAAGTTGTGTAAGTTCTGCAATTCCCTCTCAACTTCTAGTTGGCTTCTAGTTGGAAGTTTATTTTAGGCATGTAATATCCTCTCAGCGCCTCCATTATTTCTTGACAGTCTTTTCACTTGGTTTCGCAGGCAATCACAAATTCATTAGAACTCAGTGGATTTTCCGCCCCACTACTGTGAGAAACACTGACTTTTTCTAGTTGTCTTCCTTCAGGTCATTAGCTTGGAAAAACTGATGTAGCCTGTCCTTATAAGCCTCAAACGCTTCTTCACTTTCTTCGAAGTGAAAATCATCGGTTTTACCGAATCACCATTTTTTTCTTTTTACTATATTTTAGTTTCTTTCGCTAAGTCTCTTTCTCTTTCAAAAGGATCCCATCCTTGCTGTCAATATCTGTTATGTATTTAACAGAGGGAAATAAAAGAGTAAGAGAGATTTGAAAAGAACAAACTGCTTTTTATTTGGACTTCACGTTGGCACAACAGAAGCATAGCGTACATATTTCACAACTTCTATTTTACTACACTGACTTCCAGAAAGTTCTACAGATTATATATTTCACACACCTTGTTTACTTGCCAAGCCTGGTGTTTTTAATTAATATGAAACTCCACTGTAAGCACTTTTCCAAATTCACCGTGTGCAGTCATTTTTGGCTGACAAACATTATCCCAATTAAAGTCACTACCTATCTGATAAGGACCGATACTGTAGATGACTTTTTAATCAAATGCTCATTCGGCTGCCAAGAGTTCATTAATTTCTATGATATCATGACGAGAGTTAATCTTGTAAAGACTTTGGATTCAAAACTGCTGACGACCAGTGAATTTTGCTTTTAGAGCCAACACAGAATCCTGCTTTGAGTTGCAAGAGACCAAGCCTTATCTTTTGAAGGTCTAATGCCCTTCCAGAATTACACTGTGTGTCTGAGACAAACAATTACAGAAAAACTGTAGATCTTAAAATTATTTATTTGACTTTCAAACTCCACAGTTCCCTTTGCAAATAAGTACCTCTGTTTATTACTGCAGTAAAATCTTTATATAAACTAAACATGTATATTCTTTGGTTTAATTGATATTGTAATATCTAAGGACTTTTTGTTTAGTTGGAGAAACTGAACTAATTCTTAAATTGATTTAATTAAATGTTTCTTAACAATATATTTACAATATTGTCAATGCAATGCTTCTTTTATAATAAATTTTTACTATGTGCTTTCATCAGTTTATTTTCGATAATTTTATTTTACTCCATTGATCTGTTGAAGTAATGAAGTAATTTAAGCTTTCAATGGAAGATCCATTTATTTACATCTAAATAGAGACCACTGTTAACATATTATAATGTAATAGTTTCATAGTGACTAAACTAAGTCTGACCTTCTTCACTGTTCATACAAAATCCAGTTAAATCAGGTTTATGACAACTTTTGCTTTTTGCCAATTTTAGGGTTGATTAATATGAAACACTATCGTAAGCATTTTTCAATACTCGCTTTCCATTCTCAATTTAATTTCTGTTATATACAGTGTAACACAGCAGGGAGTTAATATCCTCCCCGCATAAAACATGTGTGTATGCATGTTTTGTTTAATTATTTTATTCTTAATTATTCCCTGAACCTGGCTATCATTGCAAATTAGAACCAGGTGCAGGGTATTTAAGGAGAGCAATCAGTCTCGGGACTGCTGAGTAGAAGGAGACAGAAGGTGTGTTCTGCTTCCGAGCAGTCAATACAATAAGTACTCTGTGAAAATTGTGTGTTTTGTTTTATTGATATTGATTAGTCAGGGACCTGTTCAAAGTGTAGTTAGGCTCAACGTTTGAGCTAGGTGTTTATTTTGTTAATTTATTTTTGTGTATTAAAAATTGCGTAAGTGCTTAAAAATTAATTTATTGTGTCCTGGGTCTATTTTTAAAGGAGCAAACGAATGACCATGAGTGCCGGTCGGTTACATATGGTGGCAGTGAGTGTGGGCGCTGCGCTCGCTCACTGTGTACTCACGCCAGCCAGTTACTATACCAGTCCGACTACCAGTCCCCTTGCGCCCCAGAAAATGGATTTAAAAGAATCGATCACTAGGATCAATAGGAACACCATTTCTCAGGCGGAGCAGAGTGAAAAGTGGAGGCAGGAGCTAGAACTGCTGGAGCAAGAGCCGACCGAGCTGGATCTGTTGCTCCAAACGTGGGAGTTGAAGTTGACAGGAGAAGCCTCGTTGTCTGCAACGCAGGAGGGAGAAGTCTCGTTGTCTGCAACGCAGGAGGGAGAAGTCTCACTGTCTCCAGCATCTGAGGAGGGGAAACCGTTGCAAAACATTAATTTTACTTTAAGGTCTGCTTATTCTTGAGTTCATAACAGGGTTAAAACACTACTCATTGAATACTTAATGAACATTCACTGCCTCTTCCAGCTGATCTGTGTCTTCAACAATACAGATGCTCGATCACTCTCCTACTGGCAAGGACAGGTCCAGGTTCCGGGGTCTGCCTTCCTCGCATTTTGTATCCACTTCAGGGTACGAAACAAATGTCTTTATAAAGAACAAGAGTCATTAACTATTTAGGTATTCCATTGAAACTGCAATTCCTCCACCAACATGTGCACTCTTCATCCGGTTATGTCTGAGATATTCCATTACTGACTCCCTTCACTATTATCTCTTGGGGAATTCCTTCACTCCCGTCATGGACCCTTAAGTGGTTAGACATGATTAGGGACACAAATGCACAGACAGCTCAGTGGTATCCGGAGCTGCAACCCTTCTCTTACACCATGAAGCATCATTCAGGAAAAGATCACCAAAGTGTGGATTACTTTTCCCAGACAGGGGGACCATTGGGGGAGTTAGGGATATCGAAGGGCCAACCTCTGTGTTGCGGCGAAACTGGAAGTTAGACATCTTGGGGAAGTTATGTGGCTGCAGTGCTGCTAAACAAGTCCATTCTGATCAGCTGGGGGCCGTGCAGAGATTAGATAAGGTGGGGCTCTGGGTTGATTATGGGGTGGAGTTTGGCAGCACAAAAGGGGTGCAGCTGCATAAGCATGAGCCTTACATTGCTGACTGATGACGCACTTGAGTGCTCTGTGTTTGTTTTTGTTTTCGTTGCAGAGAATTGACAGGGGAGCTGCAGCTATACAGCCAGCAAAAGGACCCAGGACACAATCCACTGCACAGCACAGCACACCATCACACCATAACCTGATGTTCAGAGCACAGGTTTTCATGCATGGAGGGATCCAGGCGGTACCGCTGCGCCTGATTAATTATTGTATTTTTGTTTGTCTTTTTCTTTCCCCCTGATCCCATTGTTGGTAGCAGGAGTGAATGTAGAATGTATTATTTTGACCGATGACTTTTTAAAATAATAAAGCACATCCCTTTCTACACTTTGCCATGCACATCTTGACACCGCCCAGGCGGTAGGGCTGAACCTGGCAATGCGGTCCAGTGACTCGTTGATGCGAGGGAGCAGGTAGAAGTCCTTCCTGGTGACTGCGTTTAATCAGTGGTAGTCGAAACAGAAGTGCAAGCTCCCATCCTTCTTTTTGACTAGTACCACAGGCGTGGCCCAGGGGCTGTTGGAAGGCTCAATCACCCCCACCCCCCGCATCTCCTGAATGTTCTCCGCAGCCGCATCATGTCTGAACAGGGGCAGCCGTTTGGGGATTGGCCAGTGTCGATTAGATATAGAACAATTCCCATCAGTGCCCCATCCTCCGTCCTGACCACAAACAGGTGCTCAAACCTTGTGGTAAGGCATGGAGTTGATTGCTCTTCTGTTCCTGTACTTCTTTGCTGCACTGGTACACCCCTCCATGGCTTCATTAATTTGTCTTCCTGCAACTTCTAGGCAGGGGGAAGCTGTGGTGATTACTTTCAACCTGCGGTGCTCTGCTGTGGGTGCACATCTTTTTCAGGTGCCCATGAAAAGTCTGGCACTTGCCAAGATCAGGGGGGAGGTCCTGGTGGTTGTCGCCACTCTTGCTCTCTGTCTGTGTCCTTTGCAGGAGACCTTGAAAGGGCAGGCACTGGCCAGGGCTTGGGGGGTAGTACTGGCGGCCTTCACCGCTCTGGCGCTCTGCTCTTGGTGTGTGCTGTTTGCAGGAGCTGACACGTACCAGGGTCCCTGGTTGGACATCTAGAAGGAACAGCCTCTGCCAAGGTCAATACAAGCAGAGATGGGGACCGGGGGTTAGTGGTAGTCCGGGTTGTTCCACCATGGCTCGTTGGATGGACACAAGATTCCTCAGGATCTCTGTTGGTGGTGCTAGGCTCTGGCCGGGCTCTCAAGGTCGGTGGATAGTCGAGTTAACCACTGTACAGGTGGTGTCAGATAAAAAAATGTTTTAATGTGTATTCATCAAGGATTTAGATAATGAAGACCTGATGTGTATTCAAGCATAGAACAACCAGCGTGGCTCTAATTAATGCATTGCAGACAGAAACAAACTCGGACATGAATGTAGTAGGCGCAGCAGTAGTAAAAGCATAACAAAACACAGAGCACGGCGGACAAGCAGGCACCGTGAAACTGAACAAGCAGTTGGCAGTTGGCAGGGATGGAGTTAATCCCCAGCCTGCCAAAATCCATGTGAGAATGTGGCTGCTCTTTAATGAGGCAAATGATGCTAATAGGGAACAGCCACATGCTATAAAAAGAGAACCTGAAGCTCCATTAGGGAGGGGACCACTGGGGAGTTTGTAGCAGATAGAAGTGATGTGGTAAGAAGAAAACCAGTGAAGGCTTTGAAAAAATTAAAGAGTGGTTTTGTTGGGAAAGCAAAAAAAAAACAAAAGTTAAGTCTAGGTCTTCAAGTGGAGATAGGCTTTTTTTTGTTTCAATCAAACAACAAACAAACAAATTTATTTTTGTTAAATTATTTTCACGCGTTACCACAATTTTTGCTAAAAATCCAGATTTCCCAGTCTAAAATTCAGTACGTAAAGGGTGCAAACGAGCTCGCATAAAGGCTTTATTATATATATATATATATATATATATATACACACACACACACACACACACACACACACACACACACAGTACTGTGCAAAAGTTTTAGGCAGGTGTGAAAAAATGTTGTAAGTAAGAATACTTTCAAAAATAGACATGCTAATAGTTTATATTCATCAATTAACAAAATGCAAAGTGAGTGAACAGAAGAAAAATCTACATCAAATCAATATTTGGTGCGACCACCCTTTGCCTTCAAAACAGCATCAATTCTTCTAGGTACACTTACACACAGTTTTTGAAGGAACTCGGCAGGTAGGTTGGCCCAAACATCTTGGAGAACTAACCACCGTTCTTCTGTGGATTTAAGCAGCCTCAGTTGCTTCTCTCTCTTCATGTAATCCCAGACAGACTCGACGATGTTGAGATCAGGGCTCTGTGGGGGCCATACCATCACTTCCAGGACTCCTTGTTCTTCTTTACACTGAGGATAGTTATTAATGACTTTCGCTGTATGTTTAGGGTCATTGTCATGCTGCAGAATAAATTTGGGGCCAATCAGATGCCTCCCTGATGGTATTGCATGATGGATAAGTATCTGCCTGTACTTCTCAGCATTGAGGAGACCATTTATTCTGACCAAATCCCCAACTCCATTTGCAGAAATGCAGCCCCAAACTTGCAAGGAACCTCCACCATTCTTCACTGTTGCCTGCAGACAATCATTCGTGTACCGCTCTCCAGCCCTTCACCAAACAAACTGCCTTCTGCTACAGCCAAATATTTCAAATTTTCACTCATCAGTCCAGAGCACCTGCTGCCATTTTTCTGCATCCCAGTTCCTGTATTTTTGTGCATAGTTGAGTCGCTTGGCCTTAGGTCTTCCACGAAGGCCACTTCTGACCAGACTTCTCCGGACAGTAGATGGGTGTACCAGGGTCCCACTGTTTTCTGCCAATTCTGAGCTGATGGCACTGCTGGACATCTTCCGATTGTGAAAGGAAGTAAGCATGATGTGTCTTTCATCTGCTGCAGTAAGTTTCCTTGGCTGACCACTGCGTCTACAGTCCTCAACGTTGCCCGTTTCTTTGTGCTTCTTCAAAAGAGCTTGGACAGCTCATGCAGTATAATTACCTTGTGATGCAGTATAACTACCTTGTACTTGTTGCTGTGATCAGTCTTGCCATGGTGTAAGACTGTTGACAGTAAACTGTCTTCAGCAACCTCACCTTGTTAGCTGAGTTTGGCTGTTCCTCACCCAGTTTTATTCCTCCTACACAACTGTTTCTGTTTCAGTTAATGATTGTTTTTCAACCTACATATTGAATTGATGATCATTAGCACCTGTTTGGTATAATTGTTTAATCATACACCTGACTATATGCCTACAAAATCCCTGACTTTGTGCAAGTGTACCTAGAAGAATTGATGCTGTTTTGAAGGCAAAGGGTGGTCACACCAAATATGGATTTCATTTAGATTTTTCTTCTGTTCACTCACTTTGCATTTACTTAATTGATAAATATAATCTATTAACATGTCTATTTTTGAAAGCATTCTTACTTTACAGCACTTTTTCACACCTGCCTAAAACTTTTGCACAGTACTGTGTGTGTGTGTGTGTGTGTGTGTATGTCTATATATATATATATATATATTGTGAGATAGCAGGGAGGGGGTTAAAATCCTTCCCTGCTAAAAACCTTGTGAGAATGCACATTTGGGTGTTATGGGGTTTAATTGGGTAATTGTTTTATTGTTTAGTAATCCCCTGCACCTGGTGGTAATTGTAAATTAGAGCCAGGTGCAGGGTATTTAAGAGAGGCAGCCAGTCTGTTCCAGGCTGCTGCTGAGAGAAGAGCCCGACTGTGTGAGTGAGCAGTCGTATTGAAGTATTGTGTAAGGGTGTTTTTTTGAATGTTTGTGGCAGGTAAACGGTTTAGCCGTCCTGCGTGATAGTTAGGTTCCTGTTTATGTTTAGTGAGTGCTCCAAATAGGAGCTAGGTGTTTGTTTTGTGTTTATTTCATTTTGTGTTTATTAAAAGTGTGCGTGAGCGCTGTTTCAGTAGAATCCTGTGTGTTGGGTCGTGATTCAGAAGGGAGAAGAACCCGTGAGAGCCTCTGTGGCAAGCAATTCCACCTTATATATATATATATATATATATATATATATATATATATATATATATATATATATAGCGAGAGAGAGAGAGAGTCTAGAGAGAGAGAGTCTAAATTAACTTATACAACTTTTAGATATTGTTTTTGAAGCTGATTTACGTGTTACCTAAAACTTCGACATGAATACGTAATTTAAGTAATCATCATAATAATAATAATAATAATAATAATAATAATAATAATAGTAAAACAGAGAGAATGGCAGTCCAGTATCAGATACCCTCCAGAGAGCTGTACCGAAATCTAAAAAAAGATATTTCAATCCTGCTTGGGGGAAAATTAACATTTTGTTTTTAAATGGTCCAGGTGTGGAATTAAAATCTGCAGTGGCCAGAGAAAATGCAAAGAAATGGTATAAAAAGTTGACAAAAATATTAAACATCTCTGCCACAGAAAAGATATATTTAAGAGACGCAAAAGAAATCAGAGGGTCACGTGTATGTCAACATTTGTAAACTTGGACCAAAAAGACGCACAGAATGACCCTCCCTGACCATGAATCACTGAGCATATATAAAAAAAACTGCCCTATCAGGGCCCTGCTGTGAGGGGAAAGTCCCTCCCACCTCCTGTTGAAGAGGGACGTCCTCACAGTAACATATCGCCATTTTCTCTCTCACTCCACTGAGACAGGTCACAGATTGCTTTGTGCTTTCTTTGCCCGAATTTGGCTGATTTGTCATTATTTTACCGTCAAATTTTATTAATCCACGGTAGAATCACACTTTCAGGCATTTTTGAGAGTGCCACTGCCTGATTCTCATGTCAGTTTAGTGACTAGAGCTGGTTTCAACCCCTCTTCGGGAGATTGGTAAGTGCCCATTATTCTCTTTTTCACTGCACAAGGCCTTGTGTAGAGTTCATAAACCATGTGGAGAGCTGTTCTGGTGCTGTAAGGAGACCCCGTGGGCTCGCGGCATCATCCTCCACGCTGATTTAATTGGCTACAGCAACCACAAAAAAAAACCAGCTCAGGCCTAGTGCCCCTCTCAAGCCTCGGGCTCTCCAACGCTGCTGCACTTGCCCTCCACGACCACGCTGACTGAATTGGCTGCATACCTCGGCATCGACCGCGGTTTTTCCACTGACTTTGAGGCTGAGAAAAACACCGCCTACCCTGACCCAATTGACTCTGCACTGGTGTATACTTCTTCCGCATCACCTACAGCCCGGCACTGACCGTGACTACCATCGGCACCGACCTTGGAACAGGTTGGCTCGGTCCCGATCCCAGCACCGATTAACTCGGCACTGGTTGACTAGCTTTGGAGCCGTCTACAGCCCAGCACTGACCGCGCTACACATTGGCACCAACCTTGGTGCCAATTGACTCGGCACCGACCACTCAGCATCGACAACGCTCTGCTCAGTGTCATTCCCGGCACCGATTGATTCGGGACCGGTGAACCTCTTCAGAGCAGTCTACAGCCCGGCACTGACCACGCTACCCATTGGCACCGACCTCTCCGACCGTGCTCTTCTCGACCGACGCCAATCCCGGCACCGACTGATTCGGCACCTGTGAATAGCTTTGGGGCCATCTAAAGCCCGGCACCGAAGGAGCTACACATTGGCATGACCTCGCCGCGATTGACTCGGTACTGACCACCCAGCACCGACAGCTCTCTCCTCGACGACAATCCCAATCTCGCTTAAGAGCTGTCTACAGCCCGGCACCGACCTTCGTACTATTGGCACTGAGTGCAGCAGCTTCGCCTACGACACCATGTCAGTACAATTGACTGGGGCCTCCACTGGGTTCCACCAGTGCGACCAGTGTGCGGCGAAGCTGCCCAGGCAGGAAGAGCATAGGTCCTGAGCCAGATGCATAGGGCCAGAACATGTGGCCAAAGCGCCGGCAGGTGAGTTTAACGGACTGCTCTCCGTGTAGGAAGTTCTCTAGAAGAACTAAGCGCCGGACAGCAGCCCTACCACCAGTACCGCTCGAGGGGACGCTCACCAGGGGACAGGTGGTCACCGCGAAGGCACTGCTCCCCTTCCCCACAGAGGCACAGACAATCCCTGTCGGAGTTGCCTCGGAGGTGTCCAAGCTCGGCCGAACAGCGCTTTGCGGCGCTAGTGGAGATTGTAAGGGCTCAGCAGACCATGCTAGAGACCCTATTAATATCACAGGGCAGATTACCCCCTACCACTGGGCAGCCCCAGCCCCCACAGTCTAGTTCCCCATTCCCATTACCTAGACCTCCAAGCTCAGACGAGCTGTCTTTCACGGCGTCAAGATCGGACCCAGCCACTGCCATCAGGCAGGCCACTTCGGGGGGCTCCTTACCGCCCTTGCCACATGTGTCGCAGAGGGAGGAGTTCCGTGCCCTGATGCAGCGTGCAGCTACAGCCACAGACTTTCCCTGGCCGGCAGAACAGAAGGGAAAGGGGAACCGCTTCCTTTAGCAAAAAGGGCACCCACAGCATGCCCTCCCTTTATGCCAGGACATCCTGGAATTGGTGCGCTCCTCCTAAAGCAACCCAGCGTCTGCACCCTCAGCCTCCAGAACAGCAGAGTCTCTGCTGCACACTGCAGGAGCCCAAGAAATGGGCCTAGCCACATTCCCCACTATCAGGTATTGGTAAAAGATTCCACCTTCACCAAGGGGGATAAGGACCCAACCTGCCCATCTAAACCTTGCAGAACAAAAGATGCCATGCTCAAGAAGGGATACGCATCTGCAATGCTGTCAGTAAGAGCAGCAAACGTCATGGAAATACTGGTGCTCTATCAAACCCAGTTGGCGAAGAGGCTGCAGGAAAGATCCACAAAGGCAGACATAGGGGAGCTCCTGTCAGTGGCAAAGGCGATGACTAACCTAATGGGTGAGTTAGGCCAGGCATCAGGGAGGTCGCTGGCGGCGATGGTGGCCGCTCGCCGGCATTTGTGGAGACTGAGAGGGTGGCACTATTAGATGCTCCCATTACACCGGGGCTGACATTTGGGCTTACCATCAGCGTCTAAGGTGGCATTCACAGCCTGCTGGGGTAAAAGTGTCTGAACACCGCCATCCACCCCAGAGTAGACAAGGAGGCAGAGGCAGAGCCAGCGGCAAGGGACCACCACAGGTCAGGGGTAACAGGTTCTCCGGCTGGAGACAATGGCTAGGGCCTAAGAAAAACCTGCCCACTCCCAAGCCCAAGGGAGATCGCCCCAGAGGGGCCCCGGCTGCCACAAAACCCCCCCAGAACCAGACTGACCAACGGCAACAACCCATAGCAAGGCTGCACCCAGGACTCCTGGGTGTTATCGACAATGAGACACGGATATGCTCTACAATTCCGCATAAGTCCGCCACTCTTCAAGGGTGTGGTCTGCAGCACCGTCAAACCAGCGGCTTTTACTCCAGGTACTTCCTGGTGCCCAAGAGGGACGGCGGTTTCAGACCAATTCGAGACCTCAGGGTCCTAAACTTCTTCTTCAAACAGATGAGTTTTAACATGTTGACAGCACAGCGTATCCTCCAGTCTGTCCAACCGGGCGACTGGTTCACACACTGGTTCCTGCAAGACGCCTACTTTTCCGTCCCGCGCACGGAAAATATCTGCACTTTGTCTTTCAAGGCAATGCATATGAATTCTGCGTGCTGCCATTTGGTCTCTTGCTGGCGCCCCCGCACATTTTCAAAGTGCATGGATGCAGCACTGGCTCCACTCAGGCTGCTGGGTATTCAGATCCTGAACTATCTGGACGATTGGTTAGTTTGCGCGCATTCCAAAGCACGCGCAGAGGCGCACACAAAACAGGTCATAGATCATGTGACAAAGTTAGGGCTCTCGCTACATCAACAGAAAAGTAACTTCATACAGTCTCAGTTCAGTGTTCCTGGAGATCAAAATGAACTCTGTGAGTATGCTTGCCTCACTGTCGGAAGACAGGATTCGGTTGTTGGAGGCCACACTATTCAGAGAGGATGCTCTCCTATGGGTCAAAGTATATCAAAGGTTGTTGAGGCTGATGGCAGCTGCCCAGAGAATCCTACCACTAGGGCTGCTGAGAATGTGCCCGCTTCAAACCTGGGTAAATACGCTCAAGGTGCACCCGGTCTGAGATGAATACCGGCTAGTGCGAGTGTCCAGACAATGCCGGAAGACACTGAAGTGGTGGCTCCGTCCCGGCAATTTACGCTTCTGATCTCCTCTTGGATCCCCCCACAGAAGGGAAGTGGTCACTACAGACGCCTCCAGCCTGGGCGGAATGGGAGAGGAATAAGAGGTCAGTGGAAGGGACATTGCAGCAAGCGCACATAAATGCCCAAAAGCTGCAAGCAGCGAGTCTGGCTTTATCCATTTTCGCCAGCAATTAGAGCACAAACATGTGCTGGTCCAGATGGACAATACCACAGTGGTAGCATACATAAACCACCAAGGTGGCCTGCACTCACAGGGCCTTCACCTCGCAGCGCACAGACTCCTGTCCTGGATGCACAGAAACTTGCATTCCATCAGGGCAGTTAACCTCCCCGGTGTGGACAATAAGGTAGCAGACCTCCTGTCCAGAAGAGATCAGAGGTTAGATCAGAGTGGAGACTGCATCCTCAAGTGGTGAAACAGATTTGGGAGAGGTTTCGACGGCTGAGTCCACTCATTGCCCCCTATGGGTCTCCATGGAGAGAGACGGGGACCCGCTGGGAGTAGACGTATTAAATCACCCCTGGCCACAGGGGCTATTGTATGTGTTCCCTCCACTACCATTACTACCCTTGACATTAGAAAGGATCAGGGTGGAGAGAGCAGAGGTTTTGCTGGTTGCACCCAGATGGCTGAGACGCCCCTGGTTTGCTCTCCTCTCTGACATGTTGTCGGATCAGCCGTGGCAGCTCCCGCTGCGCAAGGACCTCCTGAGCCAAGCAGAGGGGCTATTATGGCACCTGAACCCAGCCCTTTCCAACTCTGGGTCTGGCCCTTGAATGGAGCCATCTATTCAGATGAGGTTTGCCAGATGCAGTAGTAGAAACACTACAGTCTGCTAGAGCACCGAGCACTACAGCCCAGTACTCATACAAATGGAAAGTTTTCCAAGACTGGTGCATTGCCGAAGGTCACGATCCGGTGACCTGCCCTATTGAGACGATACTAACCTTCTTACAACACCTGTTTGATGCAGGAAAATCAGTGTCCACTTTGAAGGTATACCTGGCAGCAATATCAGTGTGCCATGACAAAATGGACTCGGTGTTGCCTGGGGCACATTTCCTGGCAGTGCAATTTCTTAAAGGGGCTTGGAGGCTTCGTCCTCCCATGGTCCCCAAGTGGGATTTAGAACTGGTACTGCGGGTCCTTATAGGTCCCCCATTCGAGCTCATGGCGTCAGCAGAACTGTGCCCTGTTTCTTTGAAGGTGGCATTTTTAATAGCCATTACGTCTGTCAGACGAGTAAGTGAGCTTAATGCGCTGTCCACTGATGACACGTGCATGGCTTTCATGCGGAATGACTCACAAGTAACATTACGAACAAATCTTGCCAAAGATGGTATCTTTATTCCATATCAACCAGCCAGTGGTTTTGGAAACTTTCAGACCTTCCCTGCATGAGTCAGAGGAGGACCGTAGACAGCACACGCTATGCCCAGTTCGGGCTCTGCGTTGTTATCTGGATAGGACGGCATCTTGGAGACAGTCCAACCAGTTGTTTGTCTGCTATGGGTCCCGCTCTAGAGGTCAGGCCCTATCGAACCAACGTCATGCGCAATGGGAGGCAGATGCGATACGCTTGGCATATGAACAGACAGACTCCCCGTTATGGGGGACATTATGGCCCTTTCTACCAGGGGCCAGGCAACTTTGTGGGCTCTCCTTCATGGCGCCTCCTTAGATGAACTATGCAAAAAGAACATAAGAACATAAGAACATAAGAAAGTTTACAAACGAGAGGAGGCCATTCGGCCCATCTTGCTCGTTTGGTTGTTAGTAGCTTATTGATCCCAAAATCTCATCAAGCAGCTTCTTGAAGGATCCCAGGGTGTTAGCTTCAACAACATTACTGGGGAGTTGATTCCAGACCCTCACAATTCTCTGTGTAAAAAAGTGTCTCCTATTTTCTGTTCTCAATGCCCCTTTGTCTAAACTCCATTTGTGACCCCTGGTCCTTGTTTCTTTTTTCAGACTGAAAAAGTCCCTTGGGTCAACACTGTCAATGCCTTTTAGAATTTTGAATGCTTGAATTAGGTCGCTACGTAGTCTTCTTTGTTCAAGACTGAACAGATTCAATTCTTTTAGCCTGTCTGCATATGACATGCCTTTTAAGCCCGGAATAATTCTGGTCGCTCTTCTTTGCACTCTTTCTAGAGCAGCAGTATCTTTTTTATAGCGAGGTGACCAGAACTGCACACAATATTCAGGATGAGGTCTTACTAGTACATTGTACAGTTTTAACATTACTTCCCTTGACTTAAATTCAACACTTTTCACAATGTATCCGAGCACCTTGTTAACCTTTTTTTATAGCTTCCCCACATTGTCTAGATGAAGACATTTCTGAGTCAACAAAAACTCCTAGGTCTTTTTCATAGATCATCTCCAATTTCAGTATCTCCCATATGATATTTATAATGTGCATTTTTATTTCCTGCGTGCAGTACCTTACACTTTTGTCTATTAAATGTCATTTGCCATGTGTCTGCCCAGTTCTGAATCTTGTCTAGATCATTTTGAATGACCTTTGCTGCTGCAACGGTGTTTGCCACTCTTCCTACTTTTGTGTCGTCTGCAAATTTAACAAGTTTGCTTACTATACCAGAATCTAAATCATTAATGTAGATTAGGAATAGCAGAGGACCTAATACTTTCTGTTTTCTACATGTTAACCACTCCCTAATCCATGTACATGCATTTCCTTGAGTCCCAACTGCGTTCAGTTTGAGAATTAATCTTTTGTGCGGGACTTTGTCAAAAGCTTTCTGGAAATCTAAATAAACCATGTCATATGCTTTGCAATTATTCATTATCGATGTTGCATCCTCAAAAAAATCAAGCAAGTTAGTTAGACATGATCTCCCTTTCCTAAAACCATGTCCTGTTACCATATAGGTAATTTTCCATTTTGGATCTTATTATAGTTTCCATAAGTTTGCATATAATAAAAGTCAGGCTTACTAGTCTGTAGTTACCTGGTTCAGTTTTGTTTCCCTTTTTGTGGATCGGTATTACGTTTGCAATTTTCCAGTCTGTCGGTACCACCCCTGTGTCAAGAGACTGCTGCATGATCTTGGTTAGCGGTTTGTAAATTACTTCTTTCATTTATTTGAGTACTACTGGGAGGATCTCATCCAGCCCAGGGGATTTGTTTATTTTAAGAGCTCCTAGTCCCTTTAACACTTCTGCCTCAGTTATGCTAAAGTTATTTAAAACTGGATTGGAACTGGATGACATGTGGAGCATGTTGTCAGTATCTTCCTTTGTAAAAACTTGTGAAAAGTAATCATTTAATATATTTGCTATTTTTTTTTCTTCATCTACGATTTTGCTATTTGTATCTCTTAAACATTTAATCTCCTCTTTGAATGTTCGCTTGCTGTTGTAATATTGGAAAAACATTTTGGAATTGGTTTTAGCTCCCTTAGCAATGTTCATTTCTATTTCTCTTTTGGCCTTTCTAACTTCCTTTTTGACTTGCGTTTGCAGTTCTGTGTCCTGTTTCTGCGTACTTTCTTTTTGGTCCTTTTTTAATGCTCTGTAAAGTGAATTTTTTCGCTGAATATTTTTTTTAATTGATCTGCAATGCTGCTACATGGACAGATAGTCAGACATTTGTACGTTTTGATGTGGCAAACTGAGCAAGACCCTCTCTGGGCTCTAGGGTGTTGCAGGCGGCATGCCCTTAGGGGTCATGTGGGCTCTGTGGCTATTGCTGTGAGGCTGTAAGGTCGGTAATCTGCAGCCACGACAGCTTTGGTACACTTTCCCATTCGGTAATGGTTGTCATTCAATTGAAAGGGAATGTTAGGTTATTACCATAACCTTGGTTCCCTGAAAAAAGACTGACAACCATTACCCTTCGAGGTCGTGACCCCAGCTGACATCTGATTTCGAAAGAAAATGGCGATATGTTACTGTGAGGACGTCCCTCTTCAGCAGGAGGTGGGAGGGACTTCCCCCTCACAGCAGGGCCCTGATAGGGCAGCTTTTTTATATATGCTCAGTGATTGGCAGTCAGAGAGGGCTCTTCCCATTCGGTAATGGTTGTCATTCTCTTTCAGGGAACCAGAGCCCCGTTTCTTCTCAATAAATTAATTTACTATTTTAACTGTCTTATGTCTTCATACAATGTAAAATGTTTTTAGTAAATAAAAACAAAATGCTGGTATTATTCAAAACTGAAGATTATGTAACATGATCTGCATGCAGCTCCCAACAATTATGGACAATCCCCCAGACCAGGCACATGCAGATAAAAACTTGAACTTGTAGCATATGTGATAGTGACTAAGTGTAAATCACAGTCAGCACATACTAACATAGAAACAAAAATTATATCCCTCTTTTCACAGTATATAATGAGTAAAAGTTCAATACATTAATATTTTCATATTGTTTTTCTTTTTACATTTGCTTTTGTAATTTATAAATATTGTGTATATAAAATCAATGGTCTTGTCACAAAACCAAAATAAATTCTGCTTTTCTTAACTTTAATATATGGTAAGACTAGTGTATCAAACATATATTTCAAACGAGATTCATTGACGGTCTCCTATTCCCTCACCACTTTAATGGGGTTGCACAGATTCCCCATGAGCTAACAGAATGAACGTCCCAGGAACTGTACTTTCCAAGTATGGGTAGGTAAACTAATCAAAGTCTGATTATTGTGGCAATTGCTGCACGTAGTATCTACTAGCTTGATCAAAAACTAAATTGAAATACTTACACAAAAATAAAATATTTTTAGTGTATGAGGAATGGGGAGAAAACGTAAATCAGTTTATTAATATTCAAAAGAAAACTAATGTTTCAAAGTTTACAAAAAGCAAAAATAGTAGAAGTGGGTCAGATGAGCGAGGATGCATAGCGCTGCAAATGCTGCTGATTTGAGGTACATATTTACACTAATAATAACAGATCATACTAAAAAATAAGAGAGAATGACTGTGTTAATGAGTTTGTCAGAGCACTGTGCTTTGCTGGACAGCCACTGTTTATTGCAATGATATGTATTGGTAACTTTATGCGATAGTACAGTCTGTCATCAGCTAAAACACTGCCTTACTCTGACAATCTTAATCGTAAATATTTGACAGAAAATGGTGATGCTTTAGTTGGTAAACTTACGTGAAACAAATTGATGGAAATGTCCCGATGGCTTGCACCACCCAAGAACTGCTACATATTTCACATATTCCAGAACTGCTGTCATATTCCACATGTAAAGTGTGTATAAAGAGATTTTTCCCCCCAATTTTTACAAATGTTTCAATTGAAAACTATTTTTTTTTACCGATTTTATCCCTATTTTAATATATGTAAAATAAACTCTGAATAATTCCCAGATATTTTTTTAAAGATAAGAGTATCGAAAATGCGGAACACTATGTATTTTGCAATGGCTAACCCAAGAAGTAGGAGAGCATCATTTTTATGGGATTGACCCCCCCACCTAGTCAAAAAGGTCCACTGGACACACCCTTACTCGCCGTCTTTGTGACATTGCCATGATTGGCAGGAGGGTCGAACAGGGTTTCCAACCAAACCTCCCCTTGCAAGATCACGCAAGCACTCTATAGCCAGCACAGATCTCCTTTGTCACAGTTACAATTCATTATTTGTATATAGTACCCTGATCTTTTTAAAACCACAGTAATTAATACCATTGTTATTGTTGTATTGTTGTTCTTTGGACTGGGGTTAGTTTGTATGACTAAATTAAGAAACTGTAGGTGTCCTTACCAAAAAAGCTTGCTTCTAGCAAACTGCTGTGGTAAATTTGCTACAAGTTTGCAGCAAACTTGCTGCAAGGTCACTATTCATATGCAAATGAGGTACGGTGGCAAACAGTTGTGGCAACTTTCTGGTGAACAGTTGTGACAATCTTGTGGAAAACAATCATGGCAACATGGTTGAGTAATAAAATTTATTCCAGTCTATGCCGTGCTGCTGATTTAAGAAATGACTGAGTTCTTGTGACTGAGAAAAACAAAGACAGTAACAATTAGGCTTTTATGGTTCGAAATATATGAACAGAAAAAATGGCTAAATGTGGGAGGTACTTTTAAGACATGTTTACATCAATTGCCACCACAAAAAAGTGAAAATAATTAGCTGATCTTTGGGAATCCATGTCAGTGAGAGTGCTTGCCTGTGGTCTTGGCAATTTAGTATGTGGTTTGCAGGATACATGATGCTGTTGTTGTTCTAACAATAACACAAACAATAGTGTTCTTTATAATCAACAAACACCATATTTTAACATTATCGGAATTAGATTTCACTAAACAGTACACTACATGTTTAAATATAACAAATAAAGTTCATTACAGTATGCTTGTATATGTATCTATAGATCTGAGATGTTCTCAGATACATTTTCTTGCATAGATGTCTATTGAGTAAGTCTACCTTTGGAAATGAACACTTCACGTTTTAAAATCCTAAACATAGGTAAAAGTACTGAGAATACAATCTCCTAGAAGTGCTAGAGAAATATTCTCAATACTGTTAAAAAGTTTGCTTAGTAAGCATGTGAAAGTTAAATTAGTTGGACCTTTTCCTCTGAAAATAACCTAATACATTTGGGAAGAGCACAGTCCTTGGTACATTTATTAGTTTAGGCAGTATGAAAAGGCACCAGATAAGACATAATTAAACTAAAAAATGTTACCAAAGAGGGCATGTAAAGTAACAAAAATACCATAAAAGCAGCTATTGAATTCAAGAAAATGTAAATTTTATATATATCTATATATTATATATATAGGATATATCATATAGATATATATATTTATATATATAATATATATATATATATATATCCCTATAATATTAAATCATATATATATATATATGTAAAGTATACATTTCATAAACATGAATTTTTACTGAAATTTGTTTCTTTAGATCATCAACCATTGATTAAATTTACAATGCCTTCATCATCTAGCCTGACATAATTGTGTTGCATTTTTTGTTTAAATTTCCTCTTTTTGTACATTGGTCTTTTGGCATTGTTTGCCTTGAAAACTACATCAAGTCATTCTGCAAGAATGTAAATTTTTTCCTCTGATGACCCTGATAAAGTAATATACTCAACTTCAATATCTGTATATTTATATATGAATAGCTATATATGCCCACATACACAGGCCAAACGTTTGGAAGCAAATGACTTCAGGAAACAGACTGACTTGGGGAGGCCATTTAAAAAATTAGTAAAAGGATAGAATGACCGCATACTTATTTTGTCAGAGGTCTGAGATTTTCAGAGCGCACTCTGGTCGTTCATAAATCTTCGTGTCGTTTGAAACTCGTGGGGGAGACTCTGATGACTATATTGTCATACGATGCATAATTATATATTAGATAACCTATTTATATATATATATATATATATATATATATATATATATATATATATATATATATATATATATATTACATCAGTTTTCAAGTCTTCACAACTATAGTATCATATCATAACACCTGTGTTGGTATGCGGTCATTATGTTTTTTTTACTTGTTTGGACTAATTTCTGTATAAACATTTATCCTTTTTGTCCATAATATAATCATTTTCATTTTACATAACAAAAACATCTGTCAAACATGGCTTCACAGTTCACATTTTACATTTGTATTCGTACAACTGTGTGGCAGGAAATGCCTGAGATGTAACTGCAATTCAAAGGCACAGTGTGCGTTGTTTATTAAATACAAAAATAAATATAATATTTAAACAAAAACAAACACTTGCTCACAGAGCACAGAAAATAAAAAATTTAAACAAAATAATCACGAACAGAAAACGGAAAATGATAAACTCTAGGTCAGGCTGGGCAAATCGTCTTCACTGTTCCTGTACGTTTTAAATCTCTCTCTCTCTCTCTCTCTCTCTCTCTCTCTCTCTCTCTCTCTCTCTCTCTCTCTCTCTCACCCTATGTGGGTGGGTTTTGTACCTCTCTGACGTCCACAAAAAATGGAGAACTGCAGGTTTTCCATACAGGTAGAGGGTCTATATATATATATATATATATATATATATATATATATATATATATATATATATACACACACACACACACACACACACAACACACACACACACACACACACACACTACCAGTCAAAAGTTTTACAACACCCCCATTTTTCCAGTTTTTATTAAAATTTAAGCAGTTCAAGTCCAGTGAATAACCTGAAATGGTACAAAGGTAAGTGGTAAACTGCCAGAGGTTAAAAAAAAAAGTTTAGGTTACCAAAAACTGAAAAATAATGTACATTTCAGAGTTATATTAAAAGGCCTTTTTCAGGGAACAAGTAATGGGTTAACAACTTACAGCTGTTCTGCAGCAATGGAAGTAAATTAAGCCTTGAAAGTTGATGCTAACAATTCCTACAGGTGTCCCTACAGTGGCTTGCGAAAGTATTGACCCCCCTTGGCATTTTTCCTATTTTGTTGTCTTATAACCTGGAATTAAAATAGATTTTTATTTGGATTTCATGTAATGGACATACACAAAATAGTCCAAATTGGTGATGTGAAATGCAAAAAATAACTGGTTTAAAAAAATTCTAAAAAATAAATAACGTAAAAGTGGTGCGTGCATATGTATTCACCCCCTTTGCTATTAAGCCTCTGGTGCAACCAATTACCTTCAGAAGTCACATAATTAGTTAAATAAAGTCCACCTGTGTGCAATCTAAGTGTCACATGATCTGTCACATGATCTCAGTATATATACACCTGTTCTGAAAGGCCCCAGAGTCTGCAACACCACTAAGCAAGGGGCACCACCAAGCAAGCGGTACCATGAAGACCAAAGAGCTCTCTAAACAGGTCAGGGACAAAGTTGTGGAGAAGTACAGATCAGGGTTGGGTTATAAAAAAAATATCCGAAACTTTGAACATCCCACGGAGCACCATTAAAGCCATTATTAAAAAATCGAAAGAATATGGCACCACAACAAACCTGGCAAGAGAGGGCCGCCCACCAAAACTCACAGACCAGGCAAGGAGGGCATTAATCAGAGAGGCAACAAAGAGACCAAAGATAACCCTGAAGGAGCTGCGAAGCTCCACAGCAGAGATTGGAGTAACTGTCCATAGGACCACTTTAAGCCATACACTCCACAGAGCTGGGCTTTACGGAAGAGTGGCCAGAAAAAAGCCATTGCTTAAGAAAAAAATAAGCAAACACGTTTGGTGTTTGCCAAAAGGCAAAGAAAACATATGGAAGAAGGTACTCTGGTCAGATGAGACTAAAATTGAGCTTTTTTGAAAACGCTGTCTGGCGCAATCAAATGATACAAATCCCCAAAAAATCCATTTTAATTCCAGGTTGTAAGGCAACAAAATAGGAAAAATGCCAAGGGGGGTCAATACTTTCGCAAGCCACTGTACTGTTGTTGATTACTTACAAACCCTCTGTCTGTATAAAAACAGTGTTGGAACAGACTGTGTTACTACACCCTCTTAAGCATTATTTGGACAGTATTGTACTGCAGGAAGTAGTATATTGCTATCATAATGGCGAGAAAAAGGCAATCAACAAAGGAAGACAGACAGACCATTATATCCCTTAATAGTGTAGGTCTTTCCTTTAGAGAAATTGCAAAGAAAGCCAAGGTGTCAGTGAGTAAAGTTTCCTACACCATCAAAAGGCACTTGGAAACTGAAGGAAACTCTGACAGGAAGAGGTCTGGCAGACCCAAAGCCACAACAGAATCAGAAGACAAGTTTCTGAGAGTCAACAGCTTGCATGATAGGTGGCTCACAGGACAACAGCTTCAAGCACAGCTTAACACTGGTCGAAGTAAACAAGTCTCAGTTTCAACTGTGAAGAGAAAAGTTCGAGCTGCAGGTTTGACAGGTCAAACTCCAGACTTAAACCCCATCAAACTGGTTTGGGGTAAACGGGACAGAAGGGTGAAAGCAAAGCACGATTCCATGATTTCTTTTTTATCTCCAATTGTTTATTTGTTTTATGCTTTAATTTCAGAGTACATTGAGACATTAAACTGCGTAAATTTCAATAATAACTGGAAAAATTGAGGTGTTCTAAAACTTTTGACCTGTAGTGTGTGTATGTGTGAGACCCCGTTCTAAAAATAACTGGACAGGGCTGCTCGCCCTGTTACATATCGCCCCCAACCCCCACTTCTGCAACGCACATGGCCCCAGTGGCCACCTCCCCCCTCAGTCTCAAAGTCCCGGGGTCTGGAATAATCCATAGGGGTGAGCATGGTGGAAGGCCACCATACTTCCTGCCGCAAAAGTGCAGCTGGGGGAACTGGTCTCCTGACCACTCCCCCTCCTTTGTAGCTGGCAGCCCCCTTTTCTGAGGTGCCTGCCCCGGTGCTTCCTGCGGTCCCGCAGGACTAGCAGCAGCCCCAGGCAGCGCAAGCCAGCCAGTGGCCCCAGGAATCGCAAGCCAGCCAGTGGCCCAGGCACCACAAGCTAGCCAGTGGCCCCAGGCGGCGCAAGCCAGGCAGCGGCCCCATGCGAAGCAGAGCCAGCAGCGGCCCCAGACGAAGCAGAGCCGGCAGTGGCCCCAGACGAAGCAGAGCCGGCAGCAGCCCCAGACAAAGTAGAGCCGGCATCGGCCCCAGACGAAGTAGAGCAGGCAACAACCCCAAGCGAAGCAGAGCCTTCAGCGACCCCAGACGAAACAGGTGAAGCAGGTTCGGTAGCGACCCTAGGAGAAGCAGGACTGGTAGCAACCCTAGGAGAAGCAGAGTAGAGAAAGGCAACCCCAGGTGAAGCGGGACACTCGCCCCCCAGGCGAAGCGAGACCCTCGGCAACCCTAAGTGATAAAAGAGAGACACAGGCAATGCGAAGCACCAAGCAGCCCCAGGCGATGCGGAGCAACAGGCAGCCCCAGGTGATGCGGGCGTCGCATCCATGAGTGGTGCGAGGTAGGCATCCTTGGGCGGTGCAAGGGAGGCATCGTGGGCGGTGTGAGGCAGGCATCCGGGGGCGGTGCAAGGCCGGCATCCATGGTCAATGCAGCAGTGGTCCCTTGGAAGGCGACGGTGGCAGCGGACCCTCGGGAGGTGACGGCGGCAGTGGACCCTCGGAAGGCGACCACGGCAGTGGACCCTCGGGAGGCGATGGCAGGAGGAGAGCCAGGACTAGCTGTGGTGTTGGCCCTCTTCGCAGCCACTGTGGCCGGGCAGTTTTTCCCCGTACTCTCCTCAGCAACCTACGCAGCTCTTGCTCCTCTCCCTTGGGTGGTCCTGCTGCTCTGCTCTTTGTGATGGCAGCAAGGGCTCCTCCCCTTCTGGCAGCGTAGGCGGCAGGGGCTCCTCCCCTTCTGGCAGTGAAGGAGGCAGGGTTTCCTCCCCTTCTAGCTGTAGCAGGGGAACCAGCAGCATGCTCTCTCTGCTGGTGGAGGTGGGAAAGGCACAGAGTCCTCCCATGGGGGTGGAGGTGTAACCAGCAGATATTCTCCCTCTGCTGGTGAAGGTGGGAGGGGGTAAGTAGTCCCCCCACGGGGGTGGAAATGGAACCAGCAGGTATTCTCTCTCTGCTGGTGGAGATGGGAGTGACAAGCAGTCCTCCCATGGGGGTGGAAGTGGAACCAGCAGGCATTCTCCCTCTTGGGTTGTGGACGCACCAACTCCCCCTTCTTGGGCTGTGGATGCACTGACTCCATCCTTTTGGGCTGTGGATGCACCAACACCTCCCTCTTGGGCAGAGGACGCACCATCTCCCCCCTCTTGGGCTGTGGACATTCAGGCTCCTCCCACTCAGACACAGGATATTTGGGCTTCTCTCACTCAGTCACAGGACATTTGGGCTCCTCCCCTCTTGGTGGAGATGGCAGAACCAGCAAGTATTTTTCTATATGTGGTGGGACCAGCAGGCACTCTTCCTCTGCTGGGGCAGGCTTGGGCTGTGACTGTTCGGGATCCTCCCTCTTGGGTGTTGGCTGGTTCTGGTCTCTCGCCCAGAACCACTCTGCTGCATCCCCAACCAGGCCCTGGTTTCAGGCCTCCTCATATTGGGAGTCGCCATAGGGGCAGTCCTCCCGAACATGCCCAAACTCACCACAGGCTGCTCACATGGAGGCCCCTACAGCCCTCCATTCTTTCTGCTAAGCTGCCCAGTCCAGGGGTCCAAATTGAGTTGGAGCCTGGGTCCACCACCTCTTCTCCTACTGTGGTGGCTGCAGCTTCTGCTGCTTCTCCTTCCCCTTTCCTCTTCTTCTTCCCACCTTTCCTCGTCTTCCTCCCATTTTCCTCTTCTTCCTCACTCCAAAAAGTTTATAACAAAAAAATGAAAAAAACTGTAATACCTCTTTTGCAATGCCTCTTCCGGCCTGCGTCCAGGAGGCACTGGTGATCCCACAGTGCACACCATGTGTGGAAAGAAATGGCTGAGCGGTGATGTCAGGCCAGAAGGAGGAACAGCAACAGACAGGTCGGTAACTGCAGATAAAAGGCACAGTGCGCACCGTTTATTAAATACAAAAATAAATAAAATATTTAAACAAAACAAACACTGCTCAAAGAACACAGAAAACAAAAGATTTAAACAAAATAATCACAAACACAAAAGGAAAATGATAAACTCCAGGTCAGGCTGTGCAAATCGCCTTCACTGTTCCTGTACGTTTTAAATAATACAGGGGCAGAGGGGGAGACCCCGTTCTAAAAATAACTGGACAGGTCTGCCCGCCCTGTTACAAACTCTTTTAATCTTTTCCAGCTATTTAAGTTAATTAAAAGCATCCAATGTCTTACCTGACTTAAATAAAACCCACACACTGTAAGCAGTTTTGCCATACATTGCAGATATTGTATCCCCATACTTGACAATCCTGATGTCTCCATACTTTTACTAACAATATCTTCTTCACTTATTACACCGAATGTGTTGTCTTCCCATAAAACGACGAATACATTTTCTATGTTCGTTTTCTTCCACATTTAACTTTCCAGCTAACTCCAACACTATTTTTTTCATAAGTATATCCATCTATTTAAAAAACAAAAAAGTTTTTGTTGTTTTCATGTTAACATTTAGGCTACTTTATACTAAATTGTAGTATGTTTAATTTAGCAGTTGAGGATGGAAAGACATGGACTGTATAGGCTACAATAAACAACATTTTACATAAGAAATAAATACAAAATAGTTTGATAATAAATGAGTACTGTTGAGTAACCTTATTTGTCAAAGGCTTTGGTCTCCTTTATGAAGAAAATCTGACACAAACAGCTTTTGAGCATGCAACTTTTTAAAATGACATGCGCCTGCTTGTTGTTGACGGTGATACAGAAACTGTAGCTCTGGTAATTCATTATTTAATGAACATTCCCTTTTATACAACATTACTATTGTACATATTACATTTGTTAATATTTAGTAGAACACCATGGCCATTATTTTCTTTGTGTGCAAACTGCCCATCTAATTCAGTGGGCAGTTTGCCCACAGAGGAATATACAGCATTTTTAGTAGCATTTAAGTACAGTGTGCACAGGCCAGAAATGGAAATAGCACTCCCAGTGCATAGCACTTGGAACCATTTCGAATTTTATGCGCTGCAGACTCTTTTTTTCCCAGCTTCTTCAGTAGTTTATATAAGCACCTGCAGTTTGCAAAACCTAAAATGGATCGAACTGCTCTGCGTTTGGAGTCTTATTTCCATCCTTGCAATAGGCTATTGTGTAAAAATTTTCCATGTGTTTTCCATGTATCACAAATAACTATCTTCATACAAAAAAGTAAATTGCTTACAATTTGTATACAAGCTATTTCGTATAAATAAATGTAACAGTAAAGTTTTTGTATCATATTACTACAAATTCTGTAACGTTATTGCTGCCGAAGATATCTCCTTTTGTAGCGGTCGTGTGTTTAATAAAGACTGTGCAGTAGAAATCTCACATAGTTTACATATTTTATTAGAAATATATGAACATAAAACAATATTACTTAATAATGTATTTTTTTCCATACAATTTTGTTTTATTATTATTGCAGTTAGCACAGTTTCACTGAGAGATTGCATGTTTTTAATGACAATAGAAAAACAGGATCAGACAGGTAACTGCTCATTTATTCAATATGCGAAACACACATTTTAATTGAAAGTATGCTATTTTTAGAATGAGGATGAGAATACAGTTTAATAATTCCATTGAATTTGAGGGTGTGACAGGGGGTCTTGGTACCTACTACTTTTGTTGTGGGTGTCCGCTGAATGATGATAGAGAGACAGAGGGATGCAGTTGACAATGCCACTCAGGCGTCCAGGTTTTATTACAAATATACACAGTTGCAGGGACAGGTGGATGCCATTAGGAAACCAGCAATGATTGCCCTAGTGCAGGAAGATATACACAAACAGAGTGTAATCAAAATAATAACTCCAAAACAAAACAGTGAGAAAATAGCTAAAAACTAAAGTTTGCCAAATATTAGCTTAGCGCTGCTCCCACTAAAGGGGAGGTCCTGCTCCAGGACCTACTCTGTGACACACTAAAATAAACTGTTGTGGGATCACTCACCCTGGCTCTTCACATAGTAGTGAGTCTGCACACTTGCTCCCTGCCAAACTTAAATTCAAAACGGTTCAACTTTATCTACAACTGCAAAAACCTGTCATATCTAGTACACACGTGTTCAATATTGTATATTTTTGAAACTATACATTATTTACAAGTGCAGGGCTTTTGTCAGCCACACACCCTCCCACTTAAAATAGAACCCCTATGGTCCATTTGACAACTAATCTGCTCCACTCAATAAACACATGGGTGAGTGGGAGGGAACATTGGGGATCAGTCGGCCTCTATCAAATACCAAGCGGCCAGGGTTGCTCTCAACAATTTGCTCACCCTGTTGTCTGATGCCAGCTGGCCCCAACATTAGCTCCCTGCTATTTACTGGGCTTCTGTCAGGGGGCACCCGTTTAACCCCCACAGTAACCCCTGGACTTATATAAGGGGGCATCCGTTTAACTCCCATAGTGACCCCTGGGCTTCTATAAAGGGGTGCCTGTTTAACCCCTGGCCTACCCCTTAACCCCAGTGTCGCCTCTGTCCATGTGTACGTCCCCGCTGGCAGCAACGCAGGACCTTCTGGTGGTAAAGAGCAGGAAAGCCAGGACGATGGCAGCAGTGGACCCTTGGGAGGCAATGCCGAGAGGGAAGCCCCCGGCCAAGAAGGCGACAACGGGAGCTCCACTTCTCCCCCTGGTGGTGATGCCGGTTGTGAAGGCAGCAGTGGCTCCTCCCCTTCTAGCTTTGAAGACGGCAGTAGCTCCTGCCCTTCTAGCTGCGAAGGCGGCAGTAGCTCTGCCCCTTCTGGCTGCAAAGGCGGCAGTAGCTCCTCCCCTCCTGGCTGCAAAGGCGGCAGTAGCTCCTCCCCTCCTGGCTGCAAAGGCGGCAGTAGCTCCTCCCCTCCTGGCTGCAAAGGCGGCAGTAGCTCCTCCCCTTTGCGTTGAAAATTCTTTTGCAGTTTTCTTTCAATTGGAATTTTAATGAAACCAGATTTGCACTTCCGCTAGCTGCTGAGGATCATCCTCATCCTGAGGCCTTAACTCCTCCATGAGGGGATCGTCCCCCCTGTAAACAGCCATGGCAACAGTTCTGGGCACAGCCATGGCTCTTCCTCCTGGAACAGCAGCTCTTCTGCCTCACTCTGGAACTCAAGCTCCTCCCACTCTAGGTCAGTGTCTGCGTCCTCTTCCTGGTCATGGTAGTTGGCCTCCACATGCCCATATTCCATGCAAATAGAGCATATAGATGCACCGGCCCGGGCCAACTGGGACTGCTCTGCATCCCTTCACTCTATATGGATCTGGTCGACCACCCTGCCCATAGCATCCAAAGCCTCTTTTAGTGCTAGATAGTGCTCACAGATCCCCCTGAGCTGGGCTTCTGACGTCAGGTGGATGAAATACACCAGCATCTCCACGTGGATAGCCCCCACATATTTCCTCCCCTCCGTTTCCAGCCACAGGGGAGTCCTGGGGTCCAGAATCCAGGCCAAGAAGATGTCCACGTCTCTCTCTAGTGGGTGGTCTTGCCTTGCCTTGGCAGAACTCAATGGATCCCACTACTAACACCACGTGTAACAAGGGGTCTTGGTAACTGCTACTTTTGTTGTGGGTGTCCGCTGAATGATGAGAGAGAGACAGAGGGATGCAGTTGACAACGCCACTCAGGCGTCTAGGTTTTATTACAAATATACATAGTTGCAGGGACAGGTGGATGCCACTAGGGTACCAGCAATTATAGCCCTAGTGCAGGAGAACATATACAAACAGAGTGTAATCAAAATAATAACTCCAAAACAAAACACAGTGAGAAAACAGCTAAAAACAAAAGTTTGCCAAACACTGGCTTAGCACTGCTCCCACTAAAAGGGAGGTCCTGCTCCAGAACCTACTCTGTGACACATTAAAATAAACTGTTGTGGGATCAAAACCCCCTAAATTAAACCCTACACAACTCATTCACCCTGGCTCTCCACACAGTAGTGACACTGCATGCTTGTTGAAACTAGACCAAGAGAACTGGCTTTCCAGCTCCTTTTTATACCATGTGACTGGGCTTAATTAATCATCAATTAGTCAAGTAAGCCCTAGCCACATTCCGCAAATGGTTTTGGCAGAGTTGAATTTAACCTTATCCTTGCCAAACTTAAATTAAAAATGTTTCAACTTTATTTACAACTGCAAAAAGCTGCCATATCTAGTACACACATGTAGCTCAGCCAATTGAGCACCTCCTCCTGTGAACTCCCGTCCACGGTAGACTGCGGAATAGCCCAGACTCGAACTGCTGATGTCCAGGTTATGGGGTGCATCCTGCACTCACGCAGAGCACCTTTACTGGATGCGCCACTCGGGAGTCTCCTGAAGCGCTATTTGTAATAAAAACACAAAATAAACCAACCAAAAACGAAACAAAACAAACACCTAGCTCCTTAGGAGCACTGTAACAAGGAGAGATCTGTGCTGACTCTGCTGGCGTGTTCACAGGCTGCAGGAAGAGGGCAGCAGTCGTCCAACAACCGCCTGTGAGTCATGGCAGTGACACGGGGAGGTGGGAAAGTGGGTGTGTGGACTTTCCCCCTCTCTGAATGGCTGAGAGGCACGTCTTGGGAGATTGTTAGCCCTATAAATTAACGCTCTGTTGTTTCCTCAGATCTGCCCTGTTAAACGCGCCGAGAGTGCAGAAGCGCTGGTCAACGACCGAGAACCAGTAGGAGAGATAGAAACTGAGGTTCAGAGCGAGACATTGAGGGTGGGGAACCCTTAGGCAGACCCCTGATTAGTATATCAGAGCAGGCCATTGAGCCGGCTGTGTAGGACGGTGATCCGGGTCGCACGGGCAGCGACGACTGGGATATCGCTGCAAAGTGCAGCACCTTTTCTTTGTAGTTTTTGTTACTGTTTTATTTTCCCTGTTTCTTTGTGCCTTCTGTTTTGAATTATTGTTTTGAAGCACCTGCAAGGGCGACGGTATTGTGTACCATTGCTTGGTATGCCCGTGGTTCTGTTTACCATCGTTGGTAAATCAGACTACGGACCCACAGCGCCATCTGTGGGATTAAAGAAAAGACAGCACCCTGAAATAAAACTGGGCACCTGTGCGGTGTTGCCAAATTCACCTGTCTGTCTCCTGTGTCAGTGAATTACCCACCACCCTTCCACAAGCACTAACTAAACACAAGAACTGCCCTACCTAACATGAGACAGCCAAGCTGTTTTCCTGTCATAAAAAATACCACAGCGTACACACGAAAAGGTCTTACACTACACCTAGGCTCTTCACTCAGCACCAGCCCAAAGTAGACTGAGTGCACCCATTTTAAACCCTGCATCTGGCATTCATTTACAATAATTCCCAGGTGCAGGTGATAATTAAACAATTAACAAATAATAATACAATTAAATTAAACAAAATGTGCATACACACATTTTTTTTAGCAGGGAAGAATCAGACCCTCTCCCTGATATCTTACTCTCTCACTCTTTCTCTCTCTCTCTCTCTCTCTCTCTCTCTCTCTCTCTCTCTCTCTCTCTCTCTATATATATATATATATATATATATATATATATATATATATATATATATATATATAAGCACAGAGGGGAGGGGGTGGGGGTTAGTATCCAAAAAAACATGTGGTAATTGTTTTTTGTTAATTGTTTTATTGTTAATTATCACCTGCACCTGGCTATCACTGTAAATTAAAGCCAGGTGCAGGGAATTTAAAGGAAACAGACAGTCTTTTCCAGGGTGCTGCTGTGTGGAGAGCCTGGTTGAGAGTGTGCACAAGTATATGTGAAAGAATGTACTGTGTGTAAAAATTGTGTGGTTTTTTGTTTGTTTTTGGTGTTAGCAGGTAAACAGCTTAGCTCTCCTGTTGTTTAATTAGGTGCCGGTTTGTTTAGTTAGTGCTTGTATAGAGCTAGGCTTTTGTTTTATGTTTTTATTTATTATAAATAGTGTGTCAGTGCTTTGAAACCAAGTTCCTGTGTTCTGGGTCTACATTTAAAGGGACAACAAACTACACAGAGCGGCAGCTCTGTTATAATATAATATATAATATATATATATATATATATATATATATATATATATATATATATATATATATATTTCTAGATGGGCTACTGTAAATGCTAACAAAATAATACAACTAACAGGTAGTTTGCATATGACTGTTATAACAGTTTAACCAAAAACATTATATTTGGGGAATTTGGTTTAATTAAGTACATTTAGCATATTATGATTTTTCTATGTTATGATCATGAAAATATAACAAGACTTTACATTAAAGATAATGATGGTGATGGTGGTAGTGATGATGATGTTTGTGCTAGCAATGATGATATAGACAATAAGGATGATTTCGAAAATGAAACCATAGATAGCAGAGCATATCTTCTAGAGCAAGCATGCTGCTTAAATTGCTATTTACAATGACTCTTGCAGTAAGTGGATGTCAGTTAAATTACCTTTTGACTCTAATTAGTTTGCATTGTTTGAAGGCACACCAAGGACTGAAAAGCTTATTTTATTTAAAAAAAAAAAATTCTAATTTGATTTCTCCTCTGGTAAAACACTTATTGTATTTGTTTTACATGTGTAGAGCAACACCAACAGTGTTGTCACAAAACCTACAGGTCCCCAAGTCCAAATCTTGTTTCATTAAAATTCCAATTGAAAGACAACTGCAAAAATGTTTTCAATGCAATGATCTTCCTTAATTACTCCTCCGTTGATTTTTCACATGACAAACTGAACAGTAGCAATATTGAGGATATATATGATAGCTCCATATACAGACAGTTGTCAGCACCAAGTGGCCCATTATCTAGTAATACTCCATATAACATTTAATTTACCTGGAACACTGATAGAGTGTCCATCTTTAAGAGTTCAACGTTTTCAGTATGGCCATTATGTCTTCTACATTTGAATGGTAATTCATTTATTTGAACACTGAAAGAGAACATGATTTTCTATAGTTTATGGTTTGGAGAAGGCAAACAATTTATGCCAGCATTTAGTGAACACCGAAGTTTCAGCAGAACAGCAGAGAGTCACATTTTCTATCTTCTAATCAATCACTACTGTAGCCTACCAAACTGATACAACCTGCACCCAATCTGTCTTCTACAGTAATCTGATACCTGTTTGTGGTTTATATAAGCACTTCAGTTCTATGTCTCTCCCTCTCTAAGAGTTTGTTAGTTTGTAATTTACCTGCCTTTGCTATATAAAATCTACTACCTGTATTGATCGTTTTGTTTTGACTATTGTGCTTATATTTACCCTGATTGTTTTGGCTCTTGGAAGATATGGAAGGACAGTATCATTGTTAAAAACAAAACAAAACATAAATATCTAAACTTTAACACCTCCGGGGCCCTCAGCTGCACCTGCTATTGCTCCGGCACTGAGTAGCAAGTGTTGAAAATGATATTACTGAGACAAGTAGTCTACACTATTGGTGGGTCACATTTAAAAAAAAACAACAAAAAAAACAAAAAAACAAACCAAAACATTTCACATAAAATAAATCACCCAGGCTTTTCAATTTATAATCCAGTTTAATCTGAGAATTGTGCATTCTAATGGGTTTTATACTGCTCTGTTGTAAAATCTCTATACACTCAACGTACTGTAAAAGGAAATAAATGATACAGTTAAAAACTAAAAAAAAAAAAAAAAAAAAGATTACAGCATGATTGGTTTAATATACCTATAATTTTGTAATAAATAATATGGACATTCTCTAATTTATGGCAATCAATTGTTCTGGCAAACTTCTCGCAAAGTGTTTGTCATTAGCGACAATCAATCTATTGGTTGCCAGAGGTTTGCTTTAAAGTTAGCCACTACTGGCAAATGACTGCAAACCTCTGGCGACATTTTGTGGTTAACTGTTTAGTTTGCTGCAAAATTGTGGCACATTAGCTACCATAAACTTTTATAAGGGTGGTGTTTATTTTTAAGAAGAAACACTTGCGATTACTGCAACATTGTCACCAGTAAGTACATTCTTTCTTAAACTCAAAGCGTTTTTCAATTACATTACTCTTAACTGAAACATTTTTCCATTGCCGGAGCTATACACGACCAACATTGAATCATGCGTCTTGTGAAGGTCCCTCTGTAATCATCAATAGGTCAATTGAAACTAGATTTGTGCTCTAATTAACAGTTAAGTTCATGTATGTTCAGATCAGTCTTGTATTTGTTTCTGTATTGCCAGCATGATAAAGAGGTATAAGTTATATTTTGTTGATTTCCATAGTGTAATGTTTAACTTTAATTGTAACCATAGACATTTCTGTTACTATGGTTACATTAATGCCCTAGGCTCAGAGAAATAAGCCATAATATCAAACAACTTTTCAGGCCATTCCCACTGAGATGTTAAAGCAGTTGATTTCCACCAATCACTCGAGGAGTTTGGAAAAACATATGTGTAAGTGGTGCAGGAATGGAGGGTTACTGGTAAGTATTGGTATCAGAATAGAAGAAAGCAAAGCAGAGATCATGTATTGAGTTCACACACACACACTGTAATTAGTTACAACATTTACAAGGGAAGAGCAAAGCACACAAAAAAAACAAAGGGGGTTGTGCTTTCAGTGAGAGCTGGCCTGGTATGCAGACAGTTCATAGGCCAACAAAAGAAGTGACTGCCTAAGTACACAAAAAGGAGTGTGACCGACTGCCCGAGAAAAGATTAACAAAAACATTACTGTCCAACGTCGAATAATCCATGACAGGCAGCCATTTTCAAAGACCACAAAGAGCATCCTCCTCACACTGAAGCTGCAGCTTTCATCTCTAGCAGCACCCCTTCTGGTTGTACAGCAGTATTCGGACTGCATCTTAAATTCAAGGGCATCTAACATTCAAAGGAATACCGTGTTTGTGTATGTGTGTGTGTGTGTGTATATATATATATATATATATATATATATATTATATATCTATATATATGTAATAATATATATATATATTACATATATATAACAATATATTGTTACATACATTGTGTTCGTAGCAAAATCGTGGTTGTAAAATTTTTAAACTTTGGTACAAAACAATATTATATATATATATATATATATATATATATATATATATATATATATATATATATATATATATAAAACAACTTAATCATATCAGCATTAGTTTTATCATGTTTCCCCACTATAAGAGGCATTTTGCAGATTATTATCTTGTTTTAATCTTTCAGTAACAGAAACCCATATTTCGTAAGGCACTGTGGTTTTCTGTTTATCAAGATAGAAATGAGCAAGTATCTTACTTTTTTAACCTTTTGTGCACCAATATTTAACAAGGAAAATACCTTGCAATACTCTGCATAATAATAACTAGTAAACAATGTTGCTCAGCTGTTTTATTAATAAGAAAAAGGAGGAACTGCAAAATATGGGTAAGGGAGTGGATTAGGAATATGGATGAGATGGGAGTTTATAACAATTTACATTTGGAATTGTGTAATCAGGACATGTCCAGTTACACACATTTTGTAAGAATGGATCCTGACACTTTTGAGGAGTTGCTGAACTTCTTGAAAACTAGATCCTCTGAACCTGTATAATAGAATTTTTTTTTTTTTTATCAACTTTATATGCATCACATACTTTTTCATATTTGTTTTTAATGCATGATCACTTAACATAGCTACACCTATTTGAACCGTGACATGTTTGTTGTCTGCATAGTAGCAAATAAACTCATTCTAACTATATTTACAATGTTGTACCTTGTATTTTGATATTTAACAACATATACAATGGTGCTATGAAAGTAAATAAACAACAACAACAATTTTATTTGGAATACAACATTACATTATTTTATTAAAGTAGGCTACTTCTAAGGAGACTTTTCTACGTCTGTAGTCTAGAAAGATAACACGCTTAACTTTTTTCTGTTTAAAATTTAGTTTTTTAAATACTCGTGACATTTTAATTTAGGATTGACCAGCATTTGCTATTTAAACAGTCTGTATGCGCTTTTCTCATATCAAAAACTCACCTGTCATGTTCATCTCAGCAGCAATTTGTTTAATTGCCTTGCTCCATACATTCTACATATGGTATGTTTTCATTTTCTTTTATATAGCCACAAATAATTTTCATAGAGGTCAATTTGTTTTTCAAAACACTCCCATTGCCAAGCCATTTTCACAGTCTGTACTGTTTGATTAAGAACTATTTTCAAAATACTTTAGAAAGTTCATAGTGAAGACTATCACAGGTATTGTATTATCATATTCCATTCACACACTGACCTGTTTCCATTACTTTCTGGGGGGAGGGGGGACGACAAAAAAACACACAATTATTACAATAAGTAGGTTTTGTACCATTTAAGAATGTTTTATAGCCTTAAGTCTATTTTATTTGAGTGAATAGAACACTTTTATATAGGCTAATGGTTAATCTATTTCTACACAAACTGCTGGTCAAGTCAAGGTTGAAGATAACATACTTCTGTATAAGATTGGGGATATTACTATTGTGTTGATGTTGTTTTGACTTGAATTCAAAACCTTCAGTTTGATCATGTAACAAAACCAGCTTCTTCCTATCGGCTAATTCCTGGCAATTTATTGCTGGGATTAGAGGGTAGCTCTATTTGTAGACGACGACTTACTTGTCGTCCGCAACTGACGATTTTTCACCATACACTGAGCACTGTGTGGTGGGCTTAACAATGAAGTCATGACACTACTAATTTGTTGTACACCTGCACAAATACATGTAACTTAAATATCAGTGATCACAGATAGATACCAGTTATACTTAAACATAATCAATCACACATGACAGAGTGTATAGTCATTCTGTAATATACCATGCCTCTGCTGTGATTAGGCATAAGGTAAAGCCATATTATTACATTTACATAATTTTTTATTTATTTTAATGGGCTTTATAGTTGTATTAAATGTATCCATCTGCCAAAAATTGAAAGGCAAATAAGTGTCTAAATGAAAAAAATACTGCTAATCTCAAGCTTTGTGCACAGTAACTTTGGGATTTAAACATTGCATGCCAGTAGCTTTCACATTATTCAGTCTGGGTTGTGTGCCTGCAGTGGTCTTCCCAGCGACAGCGAGTGGGAGAAGTACAGGCGTGGAAAAGTACAGAGCAGTTTAGAAGCAGAAAGAAGAAATTGCATCTTGAATTGCTTTAATCAGAAAACAGAGGACATTGGGGAAACACAGCAGCAGCTCAAAGTCAAACAGCCACGTGTGTTTTTCTGATAACAAACAAGCTGAAACTCGGAGCAGCTGATTCAAATTCAGCTCCATTCTGAGACACGGGCGAGGGGAGGAGCCAACAGCACAGCAGAACAACGCAGTTAAACGAGGCAGTCTTCCCAGCGACAACGAGTGGGAGAAGTACAGGCGTGGAAAAGTACAGAGCAGTTTAGAAGCAGTTTGAAAACAGGTTGACGGCTGCAGAAGAAACTAAACTTAAAAAAAAAACCCTCATCATGGTCTTCAAGCCAGTAATCTGTGACACCTGCTTGATGTGGGAAATCCGAGAAAACCCAGTGGAGCTAAACCAAGTGTGCGTAAAGTGCCGTGCGATCCAGGATTTGCATAAACTAGTAAGTATGCTAGAAATGGAGCTGGAAGAAGTGAGACAGCAACAGGATCTTGAGGAACTGGCACACTCACAATTCATGGAAGTCTGCATCACCCCTAACAGACTGAAAGCCACCAGGGAGACAGGTCAGAACAGCTGGGTTCAGGTAGGCAGAAGCAGGGAAAAAAAGAAACTTCGTCAAACACAACCACCAGAAATCGAAACAACCAACAAATTTGAGTCACTTCAGAATTTTGATGAGCAGAACCAACAACAAGAGAATGAAAGGAACAACATCCAGGACCCCATTGACAGTGGTGACCAGACAGCAAAAAGAAGGGAGGTCATGATTGTTGGGGACTCCATATTGAGAAACACAGCAAGTTCAATTTGCAGTTTGGACCCCCTTACTACAACAGTGTGCTGCCTTCTGGGAGCCTCGGTCAAGCACATCACTGAGAACGTGGACAGGCTCCTAGAACGAACAGGAGACGACCCGGTAGTAGTCGTCCACATCGGTACAAACAACATTGGAAGAGACAGACCAAAATCCCTGCAAAACAAATTCAGAGAGCTAGGAAGGAAATTAAAAGAGAAAACCAAAACTGTGGTATTTTCTGGTATACTACCGGCACCTTGCAAAGGACCATATGGACAGCTGGAAATAATTAATCAAAACGTATGGCTGAAGATGTGGTGCACACGGGAAGGCTTCACCTATCTTGATCATTGGACCACTTTCTACAACAAGGACTATCTGTATAGATGGGATGGACTGCACTTAAATAACAAGGGAACCAGTCTACTTGGAGAAAAGATCCTCGAGCAGGTTCAGAAGCATTTAAACTAGAAAGGAAGGGGGGAGAAATCAACAAAAAAACAGAAGGGAGACCGCATCAAAACAAGAACAACAACTCAGGTAAGACAACCATTAAATGTATTTATCTAAATGCTAGAAGTATCAGAAACAAAATTCTAGAACTTGAAGCTACTGCACTAACAGGTAACTATGATGTGATAGGTGTTACAGAAACGTGGTTGTCTGAGAGTGATGGGGACGAATATAATATTTGTGGGTATACACTGTATAGGAAAGACAGGCAGGACAGAAGAGGAGGAGGGGTAGCGCTATACATAAGAAACAGTCTTGAAGCCCAGGTGTTAAACCTGGACAAAGAAAATAAAACCGAATCAATATGGGTCAGAATAACGGACAAAAATTCAAAGGGCATAATAATAGGAGCATGCTATAGACCGCCAGATTCAGACGGTGAGCAAAATAATCTGTTATACAATGACATTAGAAATGTGTGTAGCAAAGGAGAAGCCATACTAATGGGGGATTTCAACTTCCCCCAAATAAAATGGGAAAACCCGGTGGGTAGCGCGAAGGATGAAATAGAAATGGTGGAAATGACAAATGACTGCTTCCTAACACAATTAGTCAAGGCACCGACTAGAGGGGAGGCATGCCTTGATTTAGTCTTTTCAAATAACGAAGATAGAATAACTAAAACAGAGGTCAGAGAACCACTGGCAAACTCAGACCACAACATGGTCTCATTTTGAAGTGTTTTTTAAAACCCCAAAAGTAATGACTAAAGCTAAGGTTTACAATTTTAGAAAAGCAAACTATGAAGGTATGAAACAGAGACTAACAGAAGTAGATTGGAGTAAAATAGAGAAAACATCCACAGAAGAAGGATGGTTGTTCTTCAAAAATGTAGTACTAGAGGCGCAAAACAATTACATCCCTAAAGTAGACAAATCTAAATGTAAAACTAAATTGCCAAAATGGTTTAATAGATCAATTAAAAAAAATATTCAGTGAAAAAAGGCACTTTACAGAGCATTAAAAAAGGACCAAAAAGAAAGTACGCAGAAAGAGTACACAGAACTGCAAACGCAAGTCAAAAAGGAAGTTAGAAAGGCCAAGAGAGAAATAGAAATGAACATTGCTAAGGGAGCTAAAACCAATTCCAAAATGTTTTTCCAATATTACAACAGCAAGAGAACATTCAAAGAGGAGATTAAATGTTTAAGAGATACAAATGGCAAAATCGTAGATGAAGAAAAAAAATAGCAAATATATTAAATGATTACTTTTCACAAGTTTTTACAAAGGAAGATACTGACAACATGCCCCACATGTCATCCAGTTCCTATCCAGTTTTAAATAACTTTAGCATAACTGAGGCAGAAGTGTTAAAGGGACTAGGAGCTCTTAAAATAAACAAATCCCCTGGGCCGGATGAGATCCTCCCAGTAGTACTCAAAGAAATGAAAGAAGTAATTTACAAACCGCTAACCAAGATCGTGCAGCAGTCTCTTGACACAGGGGTGGTACCGACAGACTGGAAAATTGCAAACGTAATACCGATCCACAAAAAGGGAAACAAAACTGAACCAAGTAACTACAGACCAGTAAGCCTGACTTCTATTATAGGCAAACTTATGGAAACTATAATAAGATCCAAAATGGAAAATTACCTATATGGTAACAGGGTCCTGGGAGACAGTCAACATGGTTTTAGGAAAGGGAGATCATGTCTAACTAACTTGCTTGATTTTTTTGAGGATGCAACATCGATAATGGATAATTGCAAAGCATATGACATGGTTTATTTAGATTTCCAGAAAGCTTTTGACAAAGTCCTGCACAAAAGATTAATTCTCAAACTGAATGCAGTTGGGATTCAAGGAAACACATGTACATGGATTAGGGAGTGGTTAACATGTAGAAAACAGAAAATACTGATTAGAGGAAAAACCTCAGAATGGAGTGTGGTAACCAGCAGCAGGGATGAGAGCCGCCCCTGTTCGTTCCGATTCTGAGTGTGGGTTTTGATCCGTTTCAAAGCGGAGAATGTCCGTTTAACTGTTGATGTTGTGGCTGGTATGGTGAGGATCAGCTGCAGCAGCTTTGTTGCCTCGGGGACCATCTGTATCAAATTGTGCTTTGACAAAAAGCTAAGGAGCTGTCCAGGCATCTCTTTACTACCTCGTCAAGAAGTCTGGTGCACTTGGTGGATTTGTTAAAAAATTAAGCAAGTCCCTCCACTGTTTTGAAAAAATATTTTGCACTCAGGAATAAATTTCCTTGACTGAGAGAGCACTAGGTTCAACTTGTGGGCATAACAATGGGTAAATGTGACCTGAGGGACTTTTTCCTTAATTTCGGCCCGCACCCCATTTAGCTCTGATGCCATTACAGACAGACTGTGGCCCCGGGGATCTGAAAAACATAAGAAAAACTCTGTTGCGACAGAGCTGCCTCACAGGACGAGAATAGGTCTTGCCGAAACCTGAAAGGGAACAATAGTACAAGGGTTCCCTGACCAATGTGGTGCTGCCCTCGAACGAGTTGAGGCTGCGGTCTCCGAAGCTGGGAGCAGAGGAGCGTCCCGCAAGGAACCTGTAAAGAACAAGAATAGATGGGTTAGTTGGGACTCGAGCACTGAGAGATTAAAGCGGGCCACGTCACAAAATGTTAAATATAGGATAGAGCCTCAATGCGATGAGGTAAGATAAGCTCATGAGCTGCGAAAGAATAGTGTGACCGGGGGTTCCCTCTGACTCATGAAGTGAGACCTCCCTTAAATAAGGTTGAGGAAATGCAGCTTGCCTACGTTGGAAGTGAGGCTCACTTACCCCCAAGAGTGAACCGATGCAAAGGCGTGTATGAAAGGAGGAGGAGGAAAATAAAAAACACTAGACAGGGAAAGTGTGTGTTATTAGGGTTTAAATAGGAGATTGGTAATGATAGGCAGCAAATAATGATCCCAGTATGCCCACCAGCCGAATTCCGCGAAAAGGCTAACATTTATGCTTAACGCATTTTTAGAAAATTATATAAAACTCAAAAAGATTAAAAATTGTAACGTGTTTCCCTCTCTGGTGTAAGTTAAAGATTGTAATTACCATTGGTTCCTGTAACAATAATCTACCTTAAAAACCTAATTTAATTAAAGGCTTTGTTGACAAAGCCCTTCTCCTTTAAACAGTTGATAACCAGGAGAAAAAATAATATAGAGGATTAAGATTGCAATGCATTTTAATCATTTTATTTTGTGGAGCCAAGTCTGCCATCATAAGCCCCTTGCACACTGGCACTTCTATCCGTGTCCCAATCCTGCGTAGTGTGAAACCACGTACCTGGGTCGTACCCAGGTTAACCCGGGTCCCAGAGACCAACCTCAGGATGTGGGTCAACATGCTTTGACCCGGGTTGAGCGAGACAAAATGCTTGACAGCCAACGAAATAACAAATAGCCAAGCCTGTGTAAAGGTTTCACTTCTGCACGGAACATTTCTGTTTAGCCATATTTGTGTTGCTTGAGACACACCATGAGCCAGATTGCAGCATGGATGAAGAAACGTTTCCTCTAATCAGCAACTTGGCTGACTGCTCAATCCAGAGAAGTTTGAATAAAAGTGTCTGTAACAAGCACATTGTTAACTTGCATCTGCGTTTATCAAAAGCAGTGTGAAATTGTGTACCTGACCTGCATGACACTGGGTCCTGACCCGGGTAGGTTCCGACCCGAGTAGAGCATGCCAGTGTGAAATGGGCTTAAACATATTTGCATTTTGTGTCCTGACTTATAACAGCATTATGGGGAAAATAGGATCTTTGACTACATTACCTCATTCTAAGATGCTCTGAGTGTTTTGTGTTATGTTTTGGTGTGCAGAGCCGCACCAGTCCCCTGCAAGTGAGGAAGAGCCGCACCAGTCCCCTGAAAATGAGGAAGAGACGCAACAGTCCCCTGCAAGTGAGGGAGAGCCGCACCAGTCCACTGCAACAGATGGAGACTGCCTGATGTTCCCACCTTCGTCACCAGGCGACTATATGCTGTTTCCACCTTTGTAGCCAGGAGACTATACACTGTTCCCACTTCCACTGCTTCCAACCACCAGGAGGAGAGCAGCAGATGCTGCCTCTGCCTCCGCCACCTCCTCCAGCAGGAGGAGATCAGCCGGTGCTCCCTCTGCCTCCACCGCCAGAGGTAGAGCAGCCGTAGCTGTCTCATAGTACGCATTGCAGAGTAAGTAGCGGGGTTCTGACAAATATAACGTTGCACTTCCCCACATATTGCTACAACTGTTTAAAAAATGTACCTGTGATTTGTTTTTTTATTATTAACATCCTGACAACTTTTTACACTTTTAAAGTCTATTTTAAAGCTCTTTTCAAAATGTCTGCTCTAGTGCACTGATAGTGTAAAGCAGGGGTCTCCAGAGAGTCCCTATCCTAGTCCCTATTAAAAAGGTTTAATTCAGCAAATTGTCAATTCATTTAGGAGTCTAGTTAAGTAATTGAGAGCTCAGTTGGAATAAAAACCAGCAGACAGTGGGTCCCCAGGACCGGTTTGGGAACCACTGATTTAGAGGACAGAAACCCTAGTGCACTATAGCGGCCATTTTGAAAAGATAAACATATGCTATATTTTTCGGAACCCCTACTTACTCTTTAACCTAAAGTAAATTAGTAGCTTGTGGCGGGGGTGCCCGGCCCTGTTTGTATTTTGTGTTTTATGTTGTATGTGGTGTGTATAAATTGGTGCACTGGGTATAAATTGGGCTGTGTATTAGTATGTGAGCACGGGGGTTGCAGATTAGTTCATGTGCTGGGATTCAAGTGAATGATTAATTAGTAATTGAATCCGAGCACAGGGTCACGATTTTTGCACTCTGCATGCAGCAAACTTTGCAGGCTTATAGTCTGTTTTTTTTTTTTTATTTTCTCAATGTGACAAATGAAACAGTTTTGAAGCACATCAAAAGAAAATTCAGTTATTTCAGGGAAAAGAAAGAATCCTTCAAACTGAGTAATGTTCTAAAATACATTTTCTTTTTAGAAAAAGGTAATTTCCATAGCAACTATAGAAGATGACTCAATGTGTACAATAATTATGTACAGTATACCAGCCTTGTTTTCTTACTTGTTTTTAAGTAGGTGTGACAAGATGGCTTTGGTGGTGATGTCAGACCAGAAAAGAACACACAGACATGCAGTAGGGGCAGGTGAAACTGAGGCTCAGTGGTGCTCAGTGTTTTATTATACAATGAAAAATAAAAGATTTACACAAAACAAAAGGGTACATTGGCCAAACAAAACAAATAAATAAACAAACAATTATACTAACAAACACTGTGGTGATGGTTGCAGCACAATAGCAGGTGTTTTAGTTTTTCTTTTACCTTTTTTACTTCTCCTCTCCTTAACTCCCATTCATTACTCCCTGAACACTCTCATCCCCGAATGAGTAAAATGTGCATCTATATATATTGTTATATGTACATTGCTGTGAAAAAGTATTTGCTCCCTGCCTGATTTTCTGCATTTTTGCAAATTTTTCCTGTTGAATCCGCACACAGAAAGTATCTGCGCTTCGCCTTTCAAGGCAACGCGTACAAATTCTGCCTGCTGCCATTTGGTTTCTCGCTGGCACCCCACACATTTTCAAAGTGCATGGATGCAGCACTGGCTCCAATCAGGCTGCGGGGTCCTAGATCCTGAACTATCTGGACGATTGGCTAGTTTGCGCACGTTCTAAAGCACGTGCCGACGTGCACACAATACAGGTCATACATAGATCATGTGTCGAAGCTAAGGCTCTCCATACATCAACAGAAGAGCAACTTCGTACCGTCTCAGTCAGTCCAGGGGATCAAACTGAACTCTGTGAGCATGCTTGCCTCACTGTTGGAAGACAGGGTTTGGTCGTTGGAAGTCACACTCTCCCAGTTCAGAAAGGAAGCTCTTCCACAGGTCAGAACATATCAAAGGTTGTTGGGGCTGATGGCAGCCACCTCGAGAATTCTTCCACTAGGGTTGCTGAGAATGCGCCTGCTTCAAGCCTGGGTAAATACACTCAAGGTGCACCAAGTCTGTGATTGGTACCGGCTGATGCGAGTGTTCAGACAATGCTGGATGACACTGGAGTGGTGGCTCCGTCCCGGCAATCTACTCCTCGGATCTCCCCTCGGCTCCCCTCACAGAAGGTAAATGGTCACTACAGATACCTCCAGCATGGCCTGGGCCCTGGTAGGGCAGCTTTATTATATATGCTCAGTGACTGACAGTCAGAGAGGGCTCTTCCTATTCAGTAATGGTTGTCATTCTTTTTTAGGGAACAAGGGTTATTGCCTACAGTCATAAAAGTTAGCCCTGCCCATCAAGCAAGCAAGCACACACAAACAGACATGAGGCAGCAAAAAACAAATACTGCAGATATAGTCAACACACACACAAAAAAAAAATATAAAGTTGAAAAAAACCCACAACAATAAATGACTAATTAGACCAAATATTTACCGTTTAGATGATACTTAGGTTATCACTTGTTGTGTGAAATTTAATTGCTTTAAATTTAAAAGGAAGTTGATGTGGAAGTAAATAAGACAATTACTTCACAGAGTAATTTTAAAAGGTCCTTTATTATTTCACACACACACACACACACACGCAGTTACATACACAGATGCTATACTACGAATAACGATATCCTTAACGGGACACAACGCAACAAGGTTACATACAAAGATTATATTAATCACAGATCAATACAATCCATGAGACGCAACTGAACTAATTCTTACCCTTCCAAGCAGATCGGGAGAGCCCTTCGACCCTGGTAAGAGAAAGCAGCTGTCTCCAAGAAATTACCAAGCAGGACTGCACGCTAATCCTCACGGCTGACTCTCATCAGAGCAGGGGAGAACCCCGTCCTTTATAACTTACCAAGTTAGGCTTTTGCATGCGAGAGAGTAATTGGCCAAATCACTCCCTCGAGGCTCGGCCCTCTGAATAAACCATCCCTTTCCCTAGAACATTCTAACAAAAACAAGTTATATAAACGTGACAAAAACAAGTTATATAAGATACGGGGTTATTATAGGGCAAGGGCACAGATGAACTCGAACGCATTTCTAGAACTTTCTAGAACACACTTTTTTTTTATTACATCACTCTTGGGCCAGCAGAGACTCGTCCTTGTAATCAAAATATTATATGTCCTGCCCATCTTAGCCCTAAACCAAAGGTATCATTACACGTCTCGTAGTCATGGCAATAACCCACACTTAAACAAAAAACTATTTTGTTAGTTGGACGAGATATGACGTGTTTTGTCACCGTAACAAAAGTTATGAAATTCCAGTGCATCAGTAGCAAAGAGTTAACATTCGAAGGTAGCATTTAATATTCAATGTTTAATTTATTATTTGATCTTAAAATTTTACATTTAATGCTAAAATGTAACATTTGATACATTAATTTAATATTCAAGCTATTATTATTTAATGGTAAAATTCAATATTCGATACTTGCTTCAATTTAATGTTTAATGCATTGTCTTTCATTATTTAATTTTGTTACTTTAACCTCCCATAGGAATATGTTTAACTTACATACCATATTCTTGAAAATATGAACCTAGGTTGTGTTTTTTTTTTCATCCTCTCTCCTCCTTGATATCCGATCCTGTAGTTAAACTACACTTGGTATTTTAGCCCAGGGCTTTACAGGTGCGCTCGCTATAGCCAAAGAGACCAGCATTTGGAGATTTTAAAGAAATTCAAGGACATTGATGATCATTTTAATGCTATATGATTTTATTTAATTTCTGTTTGTCTTTGGCAAATGCAAAATTATTAATATACGGTACTGAAGTCTTAACTGCCAGTATGCTTTGATCTTGAAAAATGATGAGCCTCTAGCCCCCAAGCCCTTTTATAATTGTATATTACTTGTATGTGTAATTTTATGGATACTCTGATAATCTGAGTACTTGGTACTTGAATTAGTTTGAAATAAACATGAAATTAAATGAATGGTTCTTATACTAATTTCTAAAGAGTTTTTAAAAAAAAAATTATTTTTTTTTTTTTTATCACAAGCTGTGTTGTAAGACGATTCACTGAGAAGTGGTTATAATTTATGTACTGTATCTTATTAATTTGTTTGATACAAGAATGTGGTGTAATTATAGCCTACTGGTTAAGCAAAAACAAGCATGAGCGTTATCTTATTAATTTAAGATAATCTTGTAGGAGGTCCGTTTATTAGCAGAACACTGTTGCCAAGGCAGAGCTATCTATCGCCTTTCACAGAGTGGACGTGAACTACAGCAAGAAAACTCTGAAGTTAAAATGTAAGCTATCAATTTTCTTTTATTTCTAAAATTATCATCACATGCATATCTTTACAGTCTCCATATTATTATATCTGTGCTTTTCCCCTGCTTTTTATACACTAATCATGTTTTAATTTAAAAAATGTACTTAGATTTTTTCAATCTTCTGCTGATTTAATGTATACATTTTAACTAATGTGTATATTCTGTCAGATAGATCATTATTCATAATAATTTAAATCAGAAATTGAGGGGCTTACTTTGTGAAGATAATACAGAAGAAACTGTCAGATCTGATACACTTCGTTCTTGGGGTCCATCGGCAATGTAAAAATATAGTAGCAGAGGGAGTCGTTATACTACATTGCAGTTGTTAACATTGTGGCTTTTTAAATTAATGATCGCAGTGTTTCCATGGAAACATTTTAATTTCTCATGCTACTTTGGTAGCATCTTTCACATAGAGGTGTGAATATTATAGCATATTCCCATGGGTTGAAACTTTTTTCAATAAGGGGCGAATCACTTGTAAAAAACGGTAGTCATATTTAAATTTATATTAATTAACATGACTAACCACATTTAACATTAGAAGGGCCCGGGATATACTCATATCTAGAAACCCTGAAGCAGTCTTTCTGACGGCTGCATTCAAAACACTGTAAAAAGTATAACGAAAACAGTTGGATGTGATTCTTTTTTTTTTTTGGGTACGCCACAAACTTCTGAACAACTAAAGCAAATGTGTGTGTGTGTGTGTGTGTGTGTATATATATATATATATATATATATATATATATATATATATACACACACACACACACACACACACACACACACACATTTATTTTACAGTGCAGTCGATTACTGTGGAAAGAAGCGATCATACTGAGATTTACAATCTTAGCTACAATCTGAAATGTGAACGACGGTCAGTGACTGGTGCACGAAAGGCATGGGAGAGAGCTAAAGAGTACAGTTCTTTCTCCATGTCAATCCTGACCAACTGGAAAGAATTTATGGGACTATACCCTGCACCAGGTGATTAAATGTTACAAGTTACGAGTCCTTAATTGGGAGGGGGACTAAGTATATAATATATATATATATATATATATATATATATATATATATATATATATATATATATATATATATATATATATATACACACACACACACACACACACACACACACACAGTAAGTTTGTCATTCCTGAATGTAAGGGAGCAGAAAATGGCAAAATAAGCTCAGTTACGCTAAGAAAAAAGTGTAATTAGTTTAAGAAATGAAGGTCAATCTTTAAGACAAATCGCAAGAACTTTGCAAGTGTCTGTAACTGCTGTGGCAAAGACCATCAAATGATTTAAAGAAACTGGCACTCATGAGGCCCGAACAAGGTCAGGCAGGCAAGTTCATTCGAGTCACAAATCTGTGAAACCGACGATTAACTGCCCCAGAAATACAAGCGCAGCTAAATGCTACTAGAAGTACAGATGTTTCAGCATCAGCTGTTCAGAGGAGATTGTGTGAAGCTGGCCTAACTGGAAGAATTGCTGTAAAGAAACCATTGTTAAGAGTGCAGAATAAGAGGAAGAGACTTGCCTGGGCCAAAAAACACAGAAACTGGACGTTTGAGGAGTGGAAGTATGTCTTATGGACCAATGAGTCAAAATTTGAAATATTTGGGTATAACCGTCGAGTATTTGTAAAACGCAGAGAGGGTGAGCGCATGAGTTCTGCATGTGTGGTTCCTACTGTCAAGCATGGAGGAGGCAGTGTCATGGTCTGGGGTTGCTTTGCTAGTGACAGAGTTGGTGATCTTTACCAAGTCCATGGCAAGCTCAACCAGCATGGCTATCATGCATACTTCAGAGGCATGCCATTCCACCAGGATTACGGCTAGTTGGGCAGTCCTTCATTCTTCAGCAAGATAATGACACGAAACACACCTCAAAGTTGTGCAATAACTATCTGGCGAAGAAGGAAAGTGAAGGACAACTCAATCTAATGACATGGCCTGCCCAGTCTCCAGACCTCAATCCCATAGAACTTGTATGGGACGAACTGGATAGAAGAGTCAAAGCAAAACTAGCCACAAGTGCCCTACATCTCTGGGAATTGCTGCAGAAGAGCTGGGAAGACATGTTGGGTGATTTCCTGCTGAAACTTGTTAATCGAATGCCTCATGTTTGGGAGGCTATTATTAAGGCAAAGGGAAGCTATTTTGAGGAATCCAAGATTTAGAGACAATTTTCAATTTTCTTCAACATTGCTACTCCTTTTGTTTTGTATATTGTAACATGTGTTTTCATTTTCAAGTATTTACAGAACGTATGACATAAAACATTGTAAATTCTGTACAAAACCTAGTTTCCAGCAAGTGTACTCAATCTTTTGACTGGTACTGTGTGTGTGTGTGTGTGTGTGTGTGTATATATATGAGAGAGAGAGAGAGAGAGAGAGAGAGAGAGAGAGAGAGAGAGAGAGAGAGAGAGAGCGAGCGCAAGTTTTATAATTTTAATGAAAGCTGTACAATGAAGAAATATTTACCATTCATGACTGACCCAACATCATCATCGTCAAAAGTGTCGGTGTATTCTGTACATTCCCCATTGCTATTTAACGGGCTTGAGATCTCATAGGTTTCATAAAGTCTGTGATCCGTGGTGGGTTTATTTCTGGTCTGCTAATCAGTATTTCTGAGAGTTCTCGGACAAACTTGCAGGGTTTCACTAGAGATAACACGGACATAAAGGAGATTGCTGCTTCTGCATCCAGCGCTCTAAGAATATCACAGACATTTGCAGAGCTTTTTGAGATGTTATAGTAATAAAATAATGACTTGGATCGCATTATTAAGGAGTTTGGTGATAAAACGAGTGATCGGGAGAGTATCTACGTCTATAAAGAGGTATGTGAAAAATACAGCGAACAAGGGGTGGGGCTTGGCTGGAGATGCAGGACTGTCATTTTGCAATTCAATACATTTTAAACCTGCTTAACTTTTTTAAAACGGTGTGTGTGAAAATAAATTGGACCTGACGAGCCTGACAAGCGCTGAATAAATGGACCACTAAGGGTTCATTTCTGCATAATCCCAGCTGCTACCCCTTAAAACCAACATTGTTTTGAACTAATACGCTCGACCTAGTAGGGGAGTGGTTTGAGCTACGTCACCGCACTGACTCATTAAGGTCGGCCCAGGGCCTGTGTTGGGTTCACATATACCGATAGGCCGGCCCTGAGGTGACATTGGTACTTTAGGCCACATCAAAAAGCTGGTCTAAATTTCACCCGGCCCAGGGCCGCCTTTTCATTGTCATTATAATACTGCTAGATATCTAGCAAAGCACAGCTTCTGGACATAGAAGAACAAAAAGAAAAAAAATAATACACAGGAGTCCACTGCCTGGGCATCAGGTGTACTTTTTATGCCACTGTTCGAGTATTTCAAAATGCAAACAATTTTTGTTACCATTTGAAATGGTACCGCAAATCTGGCATGGATACCTCCTGTCACTACCACCCGATCACAAAGGACAGTTAAAAAAAAAAAAAAGAAAGTCTTTCCCAACACTGTCACTTGACACTGCCGCAGGTCTTGTGATAAAAGTTTGTTTGATGTGCAACTAAATATGGCCAGACGTGGCAAAGCAGGTCTGCATAATGTTGCTCGAAATCGCTTGCTGCAGCCCCACCTACTGTTCAGAATGAACATCTAAAAAAAGGGCCTGTAAATCTTCAAAGCTGCAATTTCAATGGAAGTATTCAATTTAAAAGTGTTTTTTTTTTTAATCAGTTCAATGTTTATTAAAAATAATACTACTATGACTACTGCTAATAATAATAATAATAATAATAATAATAATAATAATAATAATAATAATAATAATAATAATAATAAAAATTATTATTATGTAAAAACAAAATAACATTTGGTTTTATTGTATTTTTCAGATTTAAGGGACTATTTTTTAGGTCAGAGGCATTAGAATATTTAATAAAAATTACTTCATTAATTAAAACACGTTTTTACATTTTTTTTTTTTTTTTTTAGTTAGTTGACCCATTTTATAAGCACAATAAGGCACTTCAGGGTGTGGGATATACTTAATATCATATGGATATTTAGAGTATATCCCACACCCTGTTGTTCCTTATTGCTTACTTATAAATGGGTATTATAAATACTCTATCCTGATTGGTCAAAACGGGTCACATGGGGATGTTGATATTATAGCATATCACCATGTGTCACTGGTAGATATACAAACGCCACTAGAATTGTGGTAAAAAGGTAAGCATATTGGAATTTATCTCAATAAACATAACTGACGAGATTTAAGTAAATGTTGACCTTTTGGGAAAACAAAGTGTACATGAGATATTGAATGAATCTGAATCGGACACCAATGATTAATTAAAGTAGTGATAAAAAGCAAAAGTATTCAAATTAATTCAAAACTCGCCATTCTGATCACTCTGCTCCTTCTCTCTGAGCTACAACGTTTCCCTAACCCATTCTGAAAATAAATAGTTAAAAAATATCTTAAACTTTCAGCTTTTTAAAATAGATTTGGGTCAGTCTTAAAAGAGACTTTGGGGGTCTCAGAGTGGCTCACCTGTAGAGGCAAAGCGACGTGACACGCAGGGTGTGTCCTGGCTGAGCGGCATAGGCCTGTCTTTGCTGGGGACCCCAAAAGGAGCATCGCATTGGCTCAGGTACTCCTGTGGGTTAGGCAGGTAAAACCAACAGGGGCTGTTTCTCCCCATTGCTCTACTCCTCCAGAGGTTGGTCACTCACTGACATCCGCTCTTGAATTCCTGGGTGAAAAAGGAAGCTGGCTTGGTAGAGGAATTGGAGGAAGCCCACTGAACCTTCTGGTCTCCTGAGCCATGTGGGGAATTGCTGTGGTGAGGGGAAAAGTGATTGGGCATTATAAAATGGGAGAAAATTATAATTGGACACACTAAATAAAAATAAAAAAGAGACTGTTGGTTAAATGGATGTTCAGTTGCTGCTGCCCCCCAGTCTGACCATTCTTCTGCTCTGGTCGGTTGCATCTCCTGCCCTGTCTGCCTGCTGCCACTGGCCCCACCCCCTAAAGCAGCTTTGCCAAATTCTGGAAGCAACAGTTTTTTTCTTTTTCATGTTTTTGTTCTTCATGTGGTCGCTCAAGCCTGGTGCTGACGGTAGCCCACAGCATTAATAAAGCCTCTTGCAATGGATTCCCAGCTATGCTCATTTAATACATTTTGGGGTACAAAACTTGACTTTTTTTGTCCTTTGTAATTTACAAAACAGAATTCCAAAAACAGTTCTTACCGTGCTTTCGCAGCCTATGCCAAAGTAATCCAACAGTTATTTTTTTGGACCATGCATGTTAATCCGGGTCAGAAACAACAATGACAACTACAATAAAAACCCCCCACACACAAACATAAAACTGACTTTGGAGGTCTGCAGAAAAATCTCGTTCCAGCTTTTTAACAGCAATAATTATTTGAATCCATTGTTTTCCTGTTTTCTTTTATTGAAGATGGTTAAACTGGGGAGTTTGTTTTATGTGAGGTGATAGCATGTAAAAAGTGAAATTCCCAAACATACTTTTTTTTCTGCAACTGAATCATTTGTCCTGCTAAGAGCTGAATTTACTGATTTAGACCCATACTAATATGTGTATTGATCAGTTTCCATCTGAACCATTCAGTTCAGTTTGGTAGCAGCACGTGTAAATGACACATGCCAGAGGTCTATTGTCTTGAAACAGGGTATCATATCTTACAGAATCTGATATGACAGTTTCTACTGTAAATATATTATGTTTGCTTGATACATTAAATGGTCCAGTACATTAAAGCCCCTCAAAGGGGTTTACCATTTAGTGAAATGTGCTGGATTGACAGTGCCAGAAAAGAAAGTAATTCTTTCAAACTAAATTAGACATTGCATAGATATTGGCAATGTAAGCTTCTTTACATTGTATTGTGTGAACATGCTTCAACTTTGTAGACCAAGGTAAGTGTTTAACTGCTTATTTCCATAAAGCATTACTAGAACCTAAAAGCAGTCTGGATAGATGCCAACCCCAGGACCACTACACCATTTTATAAATATAACAGTTTCTTTGTTTAAAAACAGTAAATGCTTATTCTAACTGTGCTACCTTATATTCTTTGACAGTTTCCATTGAGGAAAAATATGTCAACCTACAAGCTTACATATTTTAATATGAGGGGGAGAGCTGAGCTTGCCCGTTACATTTTCGCCTATGCAGGAATCCAATACGAGGACATCAGAATAGAGTGGGGCAATTGGCCTACAATCAAGCCTTGTGAGTAACACAGTGTATATATATATATTATTTTTTGTTTTACTGTGAAAGTAGACAGGCATCAGTGAAAAATAAATCTTAAATATAAGACTTCCCTAAGAGGTAACAGCAAGGGGTAATCTTAAAAGAACATCAAGAGACGAATGTCAGGAGTGTGATTCTTGGGGACACAAGCACCAAGGTTTAGTTTTAAACTTGTTTTTACAGAGAACTTTGTCTTTAATGGGGAAAATCATTCTTGCTTTTAGTGTCTTTGTTGAAACTTACAACATTGTTTCAGTATCCAAAAATTAAAAGAAATTATAAATACAGGCAGTGTTTTTGTTTTCATGGGTTGTTTTATTGGCTTGACAACATTCGTGGTATTGCCAAAGCAGTTATAAAGTACAATATAAACACAAAGAACATCAATGTTAATTGTGACATAGTGCCCGCCCCTGTGTGTATTTTCTGTTATATGTTGCGTGTGATGTGTTAAATGTTGGTGTATATTCATTGGTACACAGGATATAAACGGGTCTGTGTATCACAAGTGTTTAAAATGTATATTTGTATTTAGGCACGAGGATTGCACAGCACTTCACGTGCAAGTAGAAAGTAATGTAAGCACGGGGAATTGCACTTTACTAATTCATGTGCAGTTGTACCGAGACTCCAATTGAAATCATGATAGCAATCAAGTCTTGGTACAGCTGCTTAAAAGCAACGTGTTTTCACCCACTCGGGGTTGGGTGTTCGGTGAGTGGAGAACGGGATAGGAGACAGAGGTAAAAATAATCATAAGAATAATAATAGTAGATAAATATCTGCTCACCATGTTTGTCTGTATTGTCTGTTTTGTTAGTTTGTTTATTTTGGCGAATGTGCAGTGTCCTGTGTTTTTTTGTTTGTACAACCTTTTTATTTTCTGTTCTATTTATTAAATGCTGAGCGAAAACATTCTCTCAGCTCCATCAAACCACACCTGTCTGTCGTTTATGTCCTCGCTCTGGTCTGACTCCATCCACTCCGGCTGTCTTTGTGACATAATAAATAAATGAAAAGGAATAATCAAAGAAAGAGGAAGAAATATAAAATTGAACACTGAACAATCAACCAAGAAACTACAAGCAAAAAGAAAAATAAATTGCACTGGCATGTCTTCTTCAATTACTAGACTATACATAAATGTGTATTTTCAAATTTAAATTTAATATTTTTATTCAATTTTAACAATTTATTTTCTGAAATGGTCGTTTTTATAGAGGAATAAAACAAAAATTGTCAGAGTATGAGTATTGTGATTTATTATTTATGTTTATCAGAGCATTTAAGATTATGCTTCACTGATTAGTATTCAATTATACCACACGTTGACAACAACTAAATTCATGAGCAGCACAGTCTCAAGTAGAACTCTCCATAGACAGAATCACCTGCTTTTCCCACCTTAATGTTAGTCCAGAAAGTAAATTCCTATATTTACAAGTGACCATTATACACAGCTGTAACAATTATTATATTCACACAATTATTGTTTTGCGATTCAGACTTTATAGATCCCCTAAATCCCTTGTTTAGAAAGACTTGTGACAGAATAGCCATCTGCCATGTGCGTGCATTCTTTGCCGATTGATAGGCATGAGATCGAGACGGAGATTGAATTTGATATTACCCGCAGGCAAACAGGATTTATTTACATATCAACACACTGAACAGCTCATGTGACACTACCAGCAATGGTTGCACAGACAACACAATATGAAAACTTTTGGTGGGATCTATAATCTCTTAGCTAATCTTCACTGTTCAATAATAAACTAACAGCTGAAGAGATTGATCATGGCAGATAAATGGTTAGTGTGGATATGTGACGGATTACTGTATATAACTTGGGGGCAGCACCGGTTTTCATAGCAAGGGAGATTGGTCCCACAGATTGTTAAATAACTTTTAACCCATCAGCAAGGGAATTAGCTTTTTATTCTTGTCCTCACCAGTCATACTCAAGAATTAATTATTTTCTCATATCCAAATCTTTACCTATTACATTATCCGATCATGCCCCCATTACATTAACTATGAAACTAAACACAGACTTATGAAAAAAGCACACTCCTGGAAATATAGCAGCTACATATTAAATGATAAGAATTTTACTAACTGTATTAGAGAAGGGATTAATTACTTTTTATATGTCAATAAGAACCTAGAAAAATCTCCTTTAATATTACGAAATCACAAAATACAACTTTGTCCCAGACTTTCTTAATGTACCTACATTCTGTCACACACTTCCATTGTCATACAAGAGGAGCGGGCTATGTCAGGATTTTATGACAAGAGTATGACAATGTCCTATTTTAAGACTGCATCTAAAGTCTATGGGCCTCATTCACTAAACCTTCTTAAAAGTAGAAATAAGGCATGCATTACACAATCCCTTAACATGCATGTTATTTCTATACGTAAGGTAGTACAGTGCACCCTCGCTATAATACCCTTCATTATATCAAACTTTCAGCTGTAACGAACCTGGACCCTGGACCCGAAATAAAAAAAATTAAAAAGATACCGTAAAACTTCAAATAATCGCCAGTCTCATGCATATTTATGTTGTATGTCTAGGATTTATTTCACAACTGTGTCCTCGCCAATTACCATTAAAGAAAATTCCCATTATTCTGTTGATGCAATATTTAAAACAGTCTTTTTAATATGGTCGTCCTCTCTGTAGAAGTTAGTTGTGCAGCAGTGCAGTGCAGTATCTCCATGAAGGCTGTAGGCAAAAGCTTTCGTCGTTCCGGAGGGAGCCCATCTTCTCTGGTACAGCTTTGAAGATTACACCATTGTGTCTTTGTTGATGAACTTTTGAGTTTTTTTGAGTTAAAAGTTATGAGAGAGCAAATCCAGAGAGCGAAGATCCTTGTTTAGAGGAGTTCCCTTGTACTGTAAACAAGTCCTTGTCGGTCCTTCCATTGGTTCACAGTATTTGATGGCCAGTTGTGTGTCACACAAAAAGGGTGTGTTAGAAATGTAATGTTTCCACCTATTTTGTTATCAAAGGATTTTACATTTATCATTAAACCTCCATTCATCAGAGAAGCATATAAATTTCAGTTTCATTCTCTACAAAATTACAATTACAAGCATATAAAACACATCATAATACAATCAAATGATAATATTCAAAAAATAATTATTTATTTATAATGTTCATTTAAAACACAATAAACCCTTCAGGTTTATTGGGAAACTTACTTACAATACTTTATATCATTTTAAAAAATGTAATTATGTAACTGCAAGTTACATAATTAAAATGATTCTTAAAGCATTTTAACTAACTTTTAACACAATAATGGTACAACTGCATAATCACTATAGCTTGGCTTGGTAAGTTTTATGACACCTTAGAAGGCCAGACAATCAGATAGCATTTTGGAAGGCAAGCTTCAAAGAGTTAACACTACTTTTGGCCGTGCCTTGGTCTAAACATTATATGCGTATAGTTATATACATATGAAAAAAGATGTATTTACTTGAACGTTTTGAAAACTGTAAATAACTTGTTGAAACAAACTCAACAAGCAAGCAGTTGTAACTAGACTAAAAAAATACGTGTCTGGCGAGTACTAATTCATTTATGTTTTAACTGCAAGTATCCACCTGCACACCTAGCCATTTTGGTTTAGTGGGAACCAGGAATATTTTTATGAATGAGAAAGACCAGGATACAATGGTACCCTGGAGTACCATGTGGCGTCTCATTTATTTAACCAGGAAATGTACCCATTGAGACCGTCACCAAAATGTACTACTGCCTACTGCAACTCTTTAAAAAACTAAAAAACAAAAACAAAAAAATTGTTACACCGTGTAACTATTTTTTTATTTTTTTTGTTCCTGGGTAGTAAGTGTTATTTCCTAATTGCTTATGCCTCAAAAGTATAGAAAATGGCTATTATTCCCCACAAACTTTGCTTTTGTGACCAGGACAGTGATATTTCAAAATATCACTATTTCCAATGGGAAAACGGGCAAATGTGTGTCTTTTTGTTCACATAAAGTCAGAAAAAAACAACATATGAATCCAAATTAACATGTATTTATACTAAAGTAATACAAAAATGACTGCAAAAGATTTAGAAGTGAGTAGTTTTTCAAGATTTACGATTATACTGTATTTCTGTATTTCTGACCAATCAGCTGTCAAAATGTCCAAAACTTCAAAAAAAAAAACCAAACAAAAAGAAATTCCCATTCATTTTTAGTTTGCTCCATTATGCAGATCAGTGACTAACTTTCTGTTTAAACAGTATCTGCACTCAAACACTCAATCCAATGTTGCTGCAGCCGGGATTGAAGTACGGTGTGCTGAAAGGCTCATGTGTTAAAATAATAATGAATATAATGAATCTACCAAAAAATTAACATGTTACTCGCAGAAGTTAACTGTGATTAAATGACAGCCCTAGTATTTACATTTCTTTAGGTCTTATTTACTTTGTGTGGTCACACATTTGCAGACTGGATCATTTGCTTCATGGGTTGGAAGCTTGTTCTGTTTTTTAACAGGAGATGGTGGTCATAATTCCATCCAACTTGAATTCTACAGTACTGCGTGACAAAGTCAACATATTCATGGCAAACTTGGCAAGTGCAGGAAAACATTGCTCTCGTCTACGCTAGGCATAGACAAGAGTGCAATTTTGTGCCAGTATTCATCAGCTGCCAGATCCCTCAAGTCAGCCACTTGGTACTGCATACATTTAATTACTATGTTATCCTGCACATTTCCCAGAACTATTGATTGAAGAATGCATCCTCATTTTAACACAGTATTGTTAACTGGCTTTCTTCTTGTGTATGTCATTCAAGCTGATTGGGAAAGTTGCAAAGCAATACAAAATATACCATCCTTTATTTCAATCAAAAATCATTGACTTTTTTATTTTCGGATTTATTGACAGTGTTAAAGTGAGACTTTTTTCCTACTGTCCCTAAACGTATGGATGGTTGGTAATCTTACTCAGGAAACACAGCAAATTAAAGGGTACATAAGCATAAACATTTCTGTATTAATTGAACCCTTTGAGTAGTAGTGGTACTTTCTGCAACTTTAAACTTGAATTACTGAGCCTATAAAACACCTGCTCACATGATATTGTAACACAAGGTTTCTGAAACACCTTCTATTGGTTCATTGCACACTCTGCCAGATATTGACACAATTGCATATGCAGTGCCTACAGAAAGTCTACACCCCCTTGAAGTTTTTTCACATTTTGTTGTGTCAGCAATTACAGCTGTGAGTCTGTTGGGATAGGTCTCTACCAACTTTGCAAACCTAGATTTGGCAATATTTGACCATTCTTCTTTACAAAACTGTTCAAGCTCTGTCAAGTTCCTTGGGGAGTGTTGATGGACAGCAATCTTCAAGTCATGCCATAAATTTTCAATTGGATTTAGGTCGGGGCTCTGACTGGGCCACTCAGGAACATTTACCTTTTTGTTCCTTAGCCACTCCAATGTAGCTTTGGCTGTGTGCTTTGAGTCGTTGTCATGCTGAAAGGTGAACATTTCTGAACAGATTCTGATTTAAATTCAAATACATACAATTCTTCCACTGAATCGGATATGAGCGAGTGTGTCAATAAAGACATAAATGAAGAATATTTATGATCAACATCAAGTGACAGAAAGGGGCGGCGCCAAGCTCTGTGAGTTGCTCCATGCTTCAAGGAGTACCATACTCCGAACCATTAAACACTCTCACTCCCTTCGCCCCCACTACCTGTTTACTTGGATATGATTTATTCATCTCTCTCTCTCTCTCTAGTTCAGTCTTTTTTTTTTTTGTTAAGAAATGCAATGAACTGAAAGCCGTGTGGTTAGTACGGACCTACATACTAAACTAGTATGCAAGTTAATACCAATTGTAACAAACTTGGCAGCTCAAGATAGTATATATATATATATATATATATATATATATATATATATATATATATATATATATATATATATATATATATAAGGGATGTCATTGCTGGCATTGCAATATATTCGTGTAGCGTTGGAATGAGTTTCGTGACTTTATAACAATACGGAAAACGATACTCCTACTCCTAAATTACTTCCTTAGTGGAAAAATGATCCAGTGGCAAAATATTACAATTAAGGTTAAAATGATTTATTACAAATATTGTGAAATAATTGCGAATATATTTAAAGCTGTACAGTAATTATTTATTACCCACATGGAACTGAATCGCATTATTTAATATATGAGTAATATATTTTTTATAGATATATATTACAGTCTATCTGTATACTTGTGTCAAAGTATGCTTTTAGTAGCCAATGCTACATATTAGTAGGCTGTAGCGTGCATGAGGTACGGCTCAGGACTGGTAGGTGACACAACGCAAGAGTATTGACACGCTCGTAATGAAGGGGTCGCGCCCTACGTGGATCGGCGATGTAGACGCTATGCTGGAGGTGTCTGTTTCAGTCTGCCTGTGAAATACTTTTTTTTAAATAAATAAATAAATATTGTGTTCAATGTTTAGACTACATACAACACCAAACAAGTTTGTCGGTGTTGGGGGGGTGAGGTCTCATTTTGGTAAAAAATATAATCAAATATAAAAGGGGCAATTCATGTATTTGTTGTGCATATATAAACCATTCAAGTTTAAAACTTAAGCATGAATAAATCAAAATAAATACAATAATTAAGATGTTTAGGTTTCGTAAAAAAAAAAAAAAAAAATTATGAAAAACCACACTTAAAACCACTCGCTCAGGTTTTGAGCTCCAGCCCTCTTCAGTTCCTGTTTGGAATCACACCAAAACAAATCACAATCCTTAGTACCATACTAAAGCTGGGGATCAGCTAGTCCCCAACTTTGTTCTGCTTCTTTTTTCATTGGAATTGGTATTGAGTTAGTACTCAGCTGGGGATGATCCGTACTAGCTGGTACGCAGCTCCGTACTAACTCTGCAAGTTTGTTGCAATTGACCCCTCATGACTAAATAAAAATATATATTTATTGGTTTTATTTATTTACGGTAAAAATTATTTTCTGTATTTTGTCAGTACTCATTACAAACATATAGCTTTCAGCTGGTTTGTATGCTGTACTTGTAATAATCAAGTGCATGCAGTAGACAGAAAACAAAAAACAAAAAATCAAACAAGAGCCAGCAAATGGTGGCAGCTTGTAGTGCTCGTTTCCCTGAAGCCGGGTCACTGCCTGTTTGTTTGTATTCTATATCCTTGTGACGGGGCACCCCCTACCCCTGCGTGTATTTGGTTTATTTGGTATAGTTTGTAATCCCATCGGGAGGTGCCATGCCTTATTCTAGCTCCACAGGCAGTAGGCACGGTAGAACCCAGAGGAGAGCCGCACCAGTCCCCAGCGACCGAGGGAGAGCCACACTAGTCCCCAGTGATGGAGGGAGACTACCTACTGCTCCCGTCTCCACCACTAGGGACCTGCAGCGCCTAGGGCTTCTTTGCCTGCATCGCCTGGGGAGGCTTGTTCGCCATTGCCCAGGGATGCCTGTTCGCCATCTCCTGGGGGTGCCTGCCAGAAATTTTGGTCCCGGATCCCAAGAAAAGGGAATCCGCTGAGGACAGCATTACCGCTGCCTGCACCACCATTACATTTGGAGTGCCCAGTGCCCCTGCCACTGCAGGAGTGTCCCATGTTGAGGGCAGCATTACCGCTACCAGCGCCACCACCACTTCTGGACTGCACCGCACCACACCGTTGCAAGATCTGCCTTTGCTGGAGGAGTCAGCCATGGCGCTGTCAGCATTTCCGCCAACAGCATTGCTGCTGGAAGTGTGGCCAATGGCAACATTTTCGCTGCTAGGATTGCCCAAACTATTTGTTTGTTTTTTGGGTTTTTTTTTTTTTGTAAGATCAAAAAAACGTGTTGAGGAGCACTGGACAGAGCAGTTCCGGTAATTCAACTTAAATAACACATCATATGCAGAGATTGGCACAGTCATGTTACATTACGAACACCATACAAAATACTGACCGCACTAGGACAAGACCATATATCATGTCTGTTAGTTTTAGGTAAATTCAATAATATAAAATAAATATACCTCAAGATGCTATGATAGCATTACTGAAGCACTGTCCGATTTAAACTACACCATTTTCTGTACTGGATCATTATTTTGTTAATTTTCCAAATAATTGAATATGGCTGCACTTAAATTTTCTGCATTACAGCGTCCATATATTTCTGTTATGTTCAAAAATGATGGCAAATAATAAGTTGATTCATGTCACTTTGGTCAGTGCTTTCATCACACATTCTGCGCACAAATGGTAGATCTGCTGATTGCAGTGTTTAGCTGACAAGGTAGTCGCCAAATTTCTCATTGTTTCTGGCAACAGTTTATGTACTACAGTGCAGTCTTTAGAAGACGGAGGAATTGGGCTCCATTTTTGTGGCGATTTCTTTAAAAGACGCTACCTGTTGTAAATTATAAGAGCTTATGCCAAACTGTAGGCAAGACAGAGGTCATTCTATGTGTCTTTTTGTCCAAGTTTACAAATGCCGACATACACCTGACCTTCTGTTTTCTTTTGCTTCTGTTACAAATATATTTTCTGTGGCAGACATGTTTAACATGTTTAACCATTTCTTGGCATGATCTCTGGCCACTGCAGATCTTAATTCCACCCCTGTAAATTTTCCTCAAGCAGGACTGAAATATCTTTTTTTTGATCTGAGGGTATTTGATACCAGACTGCCATTTAGTCTGTTTTAGACTATGAGTATTATTGTTTTTATTATAAACATTACTTAAATTACATATGACGTAAACAGTACAGCTTCAAAAAAAAAAATATATAAAAGTTGTATGATGATGTGGAAGGGTGAGGGTATTCACTGACACAGGAGACACAAAAGTCTAGTTGCAAACACTGCACAGGTGCCCAGTTTTATTTATTTATTTTTGTATTTTTCCAGTGATTTATTTTAGCCTGCAGAGGGTGCTGTTGTCTGTGGCCTGAATACCAGCAATGGTAGACAGGTCCAAAGAAATACCCACAGGTAAACAGGCCCGCTGGAGCATTCACAGGTGCTCTGAACTAATACTGAATGACAAAAGGCAAAAGTGAAAGGGAAAATAAAACACAGTAATAAAACTACAAAAAAAAGGTGCCGCACTCTGCAGCGTTACCCCGGCCATCGCTATCTGCACGGCCCGGGTCTCCGTACTACTCTCACCTGTTCCCTGAACCTGCTAATACTTCTTCAGTTCTGCCCAAGTTTTTCCCTGCTACTAAAAATTCCTTTTCTTTCTTTTTTTAATTAGTTTGTTGTTGTGCTCGGTCTTCTCTGGCTGTGCTTGGTCCGGCCGCATAGCTTACACCAGCTGTCTTGTTTAGTCTTAGAGGGGCAGGCTGAGGGAACAACAGAGTATTATCTTATATGGTCAGCAATCCCCCAAGGCCCGCCTCTTCCTCACCTCTCCGTCAATGCCATGACTGACAAGCGGCTCTACGAGGCTGCTGCCCCCTTCCTGCAGTACCACGCATGCGCCAAACAGTGAGCACTGTCTCCCCTGTTACAGATGATAATTATTTTTAATGCCTATATATATATATATATATATATATATATATATATATATATATATATATATATATATATATATAATATATATACTGATACAACGTACTGCCTTGGGACCATAAAAACAGTATGTTATAACTGAGGTATGTAATAATCAGGTACGTGCACATACCCACCAAATCATCACAAAAATAAAAACCTAGTACAGTACTAATTGATTAATGTGCATATACAATGCATGTAGTATAAAGGTTTATTACAGGAGAAACAATACAAAACAATGTAACATGTAACTAGTACTGTACATTACTATACAGTGTGTAACATTCTGTATTTTAATTATTTAATACCGTAATTATGTTTCCTTGGATAAAGATGGTCAGCTAAATGAATTATAAAAAAATTACAAAAAACGTGAAATTCATGTACTGAATAATACTGTACTGTAATTAGTAACATAAACAAATGAATAAAAAAATACAGTACAGTAATTATAGAAATAATAAAACTGATAAAAATATACTAATCAATAAACATTATCATACAAACTATCAGTTCAGGTACAGTAATCATTGCCTATATGCTATTTTAAGAAGTCTTTAGGCTCTGGCCACATTAATGTTTCAGAACCGAGTTAAGGGTTCAAAACTTGTTTAAAAGTGCTTAAAGCGATTTGCATCCACACTAAACACGGTTCATAACTGAGTTCAACAACCGAGTTTGAAACCTACTCAGGACGTAGTCTCGACATAACTGGGTTAGATAAACTGGTTTAACTGTTCTCTGGACGTGACCCGTGTTCGAGTCTGGTTACACAGTATCCTCTGATATCCCCTAGTACTTTGCGGTAGTTCATTGCCATAATCCCCATGGTTACATGAGACGAGAATAAAGAAAAGACAAGCCCAAATTAAAATACAGGAAGTTTTATTCTTGTCATATTCCATTGGTACAGTCAAATATGCTAATGTACTGTAGCACACAAAACTTCAAATGTGTCCAATACACCTTGTATATGATCTTAGATCACATCACATTAGCAATTTAAATGTATTTATTTTGACTTTTAATTAAATTAAAGAAATCTTATCTTATCATTTATTTACTATGTCATGGGCAATACCCCCCCCCCCCCCCCCCCATAAAAATTATTCGCCTTTTGATTACTTAGGCACTTTCTGGACGCTTTAACACTGTTTGGCTGGGTTCAGGTGAATCGGGTTTGAACTCGGTTGTCGATTTTTTTGCTCTAATGTGGACAGGGCTTTAGACGACTGCCACAGCAACTGCTGCTTTTTAAACTTGAGAACATAATTCTAACCGCTTTTGACCCTTTAAGATTTCTCCAATAATGTACAGTTTGTCCTTAAGTGAAATTAACAACCATTTAAGTGCTGGCCATGATTGTACTGCATAAATTAGAGTAATAGAAAGCAAGGTCTAGTTCAAACAGCAAGAAGTTGGCCTATGAGTATGCAATATGCGCAGCACAGACCACTGCGTGCCATCTCAGTGAGTGCGTAATAACAGGAAGTATGCTCTATCAGACGTACTAAAAGGAGAATTTAAACAGGATTTAATATTATTTTATTCAGTTCTATGATACTGGTTCTTTAGAACATAAGAACATAAGAAAGTTTACAAACGAGAGGAGCCCATTTGGCCGATCTTGCTCGTTTGGTTGTTCGTAGCTTATTGATCCCAAAATCTCATCAAGCAGCTTCTTGAAGGATCCCAGGGTGTCAGCTTCAACAACATTACTGGGGAGTTGATTCCAGACCCTCATGATTCTCTGTGTAAAAAAGTGCCTCCCATTTTCTGTTCTGAATGCCCCTTTGTCTAATCTGCATTTGTGTCCCCTGGTCCTTGTTTCTTTTTTCAGGTCAAAAAAGTCCCTTGGGTCGACATTGTCAATACCTTTTAGAATTTTGAATGCTTGAATTAGGTCGCCGCATAGTCTTCTTTGTTCAAGACTGAACAGATTAAATTCTTTTAGCCTGTCTGGATATGACATGCCTTTTAAACCCGGAATAATTCTGGTCGCTCTTCTTTGCACTCTTTCTAGAGCAGCAATATCCTTTTTGTAGCGAGGTGACCAGAACTGAACACAATATTCCAAATGATGTCTTACTAATGCATTGTACAGCTTTAACATTACTTCAACACTTTTCACAATGTACCTGAGAATCTTGTTGGCCTTTTTTATAGCTTCCCCATTGTCTAGATGAAGACATTTCTGAGTCAACAAAAACTCCTAGGTCTTTTTTATAGAGTCCTTCTTTAATTTCAGTGTCTCCCATATGATATTTGTAATGTACATTTTTATTTCCTGCGTGCAGTACCTTACACTTTTCTCTATTAAATGTCATTTGCCATGTGTCTGTCCAGTTCTGAATCTTGTCTAGATCATTTTGAATGACCTTTGCTGCTGCAACAGTGTTTGCCACTCCTCCTATTTTTGTGTCATCCTCGAATTTAACAAGTTTGCTTACTATACCAGAATCTAAATCATTAATGTAGATTAGGAATAGCAGAGGACCTAATACTGTTCCCTGTGGTACACCGCTGGTTACCACACTCCATTCTGAGGTTTTTCCTCTAATCAGTACTTTCTGTTTTCTACATGTTAACCACTCCCTAATCCATGTACATGTGTTTCCTTGAATCCCAACTGCGTTCAGTTTGAGAATTAATCTTTTGTGCGGGACTTTGTCAAAAGCTTTCTGGAAATCTAAATAAACCATGTCATATGCTTTGCAATTATCCATTATCGATGTTGCATCCTCAAAAAAATCAAGCAAGTTCGTTAGGCACAATCTCCCTTTCCTAAAACCATGTTGACTGTCTCCCAGTACCCTGTTACCATATAGGTAATTTTCCATTTTGGATCTTATTATAGTTTCCATAAGTTTGCATATAATAGAAGTCAGGCTTACTGGTCTGTAGTTACCTGGTTCAGTTTTGTTTCCCTTTTTGTGGATCGGTATTACGTTTGCAATTTTTCAGTCTGTCGGTACCACCCCTGTGTCAAGAGACTGCTGCATGATCTTGGTTAACGGTTTGTAAATTACATCTTTCATTTCTTTGAGTACTAGTGGGAGGATCTCATCCAGCCCAGGGGATTTGTTTATTTTAAGAGCTCTTAGTCCCTTTAACACTTCTGCCTTGGTTATGCTAAAGTTATTTAAAACTGTATAGGAACTGGATGACATGTGGGGCATGTTGTCAGTATCTTCCTTTGTAAAAACTTGTGAAAAGTAATCATTTAATATATTTGCTATTTTTTTTTCTTCCTCTACGATTTTGCCATTTGTATCTCTTAAACATTTAATCTCCTCATTGAATGTTGTAATATTGGAAAAACATTTTGTAATTGGTTTTAGCCCCCTTAGCAATGTTCATTTCTATTTCTCCTTTGGCCTTTCTAACTTCCTTTTTGACTTGTGTTTGCAGTTCTGTGTACTCTTTCTGTGTACTTTGTTTTTGGTCCCTTTTTAATGCTCTGTAAAGTGTCTTTTTTCGCTGAATATTTTATTAAATTGATCGATTAAACCATTTTGGCAATTTAGTTTTACATTTAGATTTGTCTGCTTTAGGGATGTAACTGTTTTGCGCCTCTAGTGCTACATTTTTGAAGAACAGCCATCTTTTTTCTGTGGATGTTTTCTCTATTTTTCTCCAATCTACTTCTGTTAGTCTCTGTTTCATACCTTCATAGTTTGCTTTTCTAAAATTGTAAACCTTAGCTTTAGTCATTACTTTTGGGGTTTTAAAAAGCACTTCAAATGAAACCATGTTGTGGTCTGAGTTTGCTAGTGGTTCTCTGACCTCTGTTTTACTTATTCTGTCTTCGTTGTTTGAAAAGACTAAATCAAGGCATGCCTCACCTCTAGTCGGTGCCTTGACAAATTGTGTTAGGAAACAGTCATTTGTCATTTCCACCACTTCAATTTCGTCCGTCGTGCTACCCATCGGGTTTTCTCATTTTATATGGGTGTAGTTGAAATCCCCCAATAGTATTGCTTCTCCTTTGCTACACGCATTTCTACTGTCATTATATAACAGATTATACAATATCAGTGTGTACCTTATATCCCAGGTACATTGAGAGAGAGAGAGAGAGAGAGAGAGAGAGAGAGAGAGAGAGAGAGAGAGAGAGAGAGAGAGAGAGACTTTGACTTTTAAGATCCTTTATTTAAATATTCCAAATAAAATCCATTAAAATTCAAATAAAGGTAAAACACAACAAAAGTTAAGATTCCTACTGCCTGAGCAAAATTTAAAAAATCCTAAAATATATCGTGTTCTCCTTAAAAACAGATTTTAAACAAAATAAAAGGATCATTAAAAAATCAATATTAAACAGTGTTTTTTTCTTGTTGAAAACAGATAAAAGCCAAAATAAAACACTGTAAAACAAAAATTAAATAAAATTAGAACAAAAACTGGAGCTCCCCCTCCTCACTCACAGCACACAAGGCGTCTCCCACACACCACCTCTCCTGAAAGTCCTCCAGGTTACTGACCAGTTTAAGATACTCAAACTCTACTCTGATCTGGCTGACCACGAGCACCCTGAACTGAACCACTAAACTGGTCAGTCCAGAACCAGAGAGTTGATTTTTCCTTGTCTTTAAAATAGCCAATTTTGCCTGTCCAAATAAAAAATTAATAAGAACACACCTGTTTTTCATTTTAAAACTGTGTAGAACCCCAAAAATAAAAAGCTCCTTACTAAAAACGACCCCTAAATTATTCAGGATTCCCTGCAGTAAATTAAAAAGTGGCCGCAGCCTCTCACACTCACTGTAGGCATGAAAGAGAGTTTCCTCTGCTGAGCAAAAAGCGCACTGCTCACTGATGCTGGGGTCCACTCTATGGAGAAACCTGCCTGTGGACACAATGCAGTGTAGAATCTTCCACTGCAGGTCCCCCACTCTCTTGGCGAGAGGCGGCTTGTACAGCACCCTCCACACCGGCCTGTGCCCCTCCTCTACAGCCAAGTAAGCTCGCCACTTAGAGTCTACCAGACCCCTTAGCCTACTATACTCTGTGGCTTTAACACACAATTTGTATATCTGTTTTCCATTCATTGTGTGAAAGATAATTTCCTCCACATTCTGCAATTTAAGCAAAGTCCCTCCATTCTCTCCACCGCCCTCACCTTCCTCACCTACTGCTGGTGACACGATCATCCCTGGAAATAAGGAAAGCTGTCTCTGCTCTGTGCCTCTGGACAACTCCTCCCTCAGGACTGCCTTGAGCCGCGGGGAGAGGCAGCCCCTCAACTCACCCATCAGTCTTTCTGCAAGCCTCTCTGAGTGCCAGCCTAGCTGTGCAGTTAGCTGGGAGGCAGTTAGCCAGCAGGAGAGCTCAAGGTTTAACAGGTGGACCATCCTGGTTACACCTGCTTTTAAAAAACTGGCACAGAGCGTCATCGACTGGAGGAACTTAACTGGAAAGAGTGGATTAAAAAATAGGGGCTCCTCAAACAGGTCCTGCCCTGTCAAGGACTCCACATCCCTTTCCACCCTCACCAGCTGCCAGGCTTTTAAAATACTTTGATAAAAAGGAGGAAGTCCTGCTTTACTAAAACTGGTGTTCTCAATTAAAAACAGGTGTTTTCCTAACCCCAGCCCCCCAAATCTATTGAGAAGGAAACAGGCCAGCCTCTTCCAATGAGCCTCCTCCTCAGTGTACAGGAGTCTCTGAACCGCCTGCAGTCTGAAGGCTGCCACCCTGCTGGCAATGCTGACTAGCCCCTGCCCCCCCTCATCACTAGGGAGGTAGAGGACTGCCGGCCTCAAACTGTGTCTCCCGCTCCAAAAGAACTCCAGCAACACTCTCTGGATCTCCTTCACCAGGCCCTGGGGTGGGTCCAAGCATACCAGCTTGTGCCACAAGCTAGAGGCCACCAGATTATTAATAACAAGCACCCGGCCCTTGAAGGACAGTTGAGCCAGCAGTCCCTTCCACCTCTGCAGCCGCCCCCTCACCCTATCCAACAAACCCTCCCAGTTCTTTTTCATGTAGTTTTCTGTTCCGAGGTGCACCCCCAACACTTTAATACCTGTTCTGTTCCATTTCAGCCCCTCAGGCAGGAAAGGAGGGGTGCCCTCATCCCAGCCGCCTGACAGGAAGGTGTCACATTTTGCCCAGTTTACTCTGGCAGAAGATGCTCTCTGGAACTCATTTAGAGTCTGCTGCAGCGCTTGGACATCTGCATCCCCCCTCACAAACACAGTCACATCGTCTGCGTAGGCAGACACCTTCACTGTGGCAGAGGAGGGTGTGGAGGGCGAGGAGGGCACTGTCCATCCAGCTAGCCTGACCCTCAGCAGGTGCAGCAGGGGCTCTATAACCAGTGAATACAGCATACCAGACAGGGCACAGCCCTGCCTTATACCCCTGCACACTGGGAAGGGCTGACTCAGCCCATTGTTGATCTTTAAAATACTAAAAATGTTGGAATATAAAAGCCGAATATAAGAAATAAAACCAGGACCGAACCCGAAGGCTTCCAGTGTATGAAAGAGGTAGGTGTGGTCGACTCTGTCGAAAGCCTTCTCTTGATCCAGGGAGACCATTCCTACATTAAAATCACAAATATCACTTACAGTTAAAAAATCTCGAATAAAAAACAAGTTATCAAAAATAGAGCGACCCGGTATACAATATGTTTGATCCATATGTATTACAGTTCCAATAACACTTTTTAATCTATTAGCGATTGTTTTGGATAAAATCTTTAAATCAGAACATAAAATTGACACAGGTCTCCAATTTTTAAGCTGGCATAGGTCTCCCTTCTTGGGCAGCAGTGTAACCACTGCCCTACGGCAGCTAAGAGGCAGTTCCTTGTGGCTGAGGCTCTCTCTCAGAACCTGGAGCAAATCCTCCCCCATTATATCCCAGAAATTATTATAAAATTCTGCTGGCAGTCCATCGATCCCGGGAACCTTTCCGCTGGAGAGCTGCTTGACAGCGGCGGTCATCTCCTGGTGGGTCAGCGGTGCGTCCAGCTGAATCTGCTCCTTCTCACTGAGGCTGGGTAACCCCTGGAGCAGCCGCTCAGTGTCCTCTATGTTGCACAGTTCTTTATTATAAAGTTCCTTGTAAAAACGCACCGCCTCTCTGCTGATTTCCTCCCGGGTGTGCAGTTCTTTCCCACCAGGAGTCCTGATACAACACAGCTGTCTACTGTCCGCTCTCTTCCTCTCCAGGTTGAAGAAGAAACTAGTGGGGGCATCCATGTCTCTCAACTCCATGAATCTGGAACGCACAATCGCCCCCTTCACTCTTTCCTTCAGCAAGCTCCCCAGCGCGATTTTCTGCTCCTTTAGGTTCTCCAGGGTCTGTTCTTTAAATTCTGAATTTAAACTTTCCTCTAGGAGGAGGATTTTGGACTCCAGTTCTCTCACGGCTGTGTTCAGTGACCTGGTTGCATTTATAGTATATTGTTGACAAAAACATTTAATTTGTATTTTGCCAATGTCCCACCACTGTCTTAAATCTTTATATTGTGCTTTTTCTTTTTTCCAAATTATCCAAAAAAGTTTGAATTGTTGCTTAAATTTTACATCTTGTAATAATTTTACATTGAAATGCCAGTAAGATGCTCTGTGGGGTTCTGATTGAATTAATACTGTAATTAATAGACAGTGGTGGTCAGAGAGACTACTGGGGATGATTCTTGCTTTGATAAATTTATTTAAATCGTTTTTAGAAGTATAAAACCGGTCTAGTCTTGCTCTATATACACAGTCTGTGTGATACTGAGACCAGGTGTATTGTCTTGAACTGGGGTGCAGGCATCTCCATATGTCAACCAGGTCACTGGACTCTAACAATGCAGCCAACTCTCTGGAGGACTGAGGGTGTGGTTCATCATTATTTCTATCAATATTAAAATTAACAGTACAATTAAAATCTCCTCCTACTACCACCACATCATTATTATTAATATTAAAAAGAGCTTGCTTTAATTTCTTAAAAAATAAAATTCGTTCCCCCCCTCTATTGGGGGCATAAATATTAATAAAAACATACACTGTACTGCCCAGCCTAGCTCTTACTTTTAAAATCCTCCCTTTCTCGATTTCATCTATATCTAGTAAAACTGCCCCCAGGCTGGGTTTAAAAAGCACGGCTACTCCTGCACTGGTACTAGCGCCGTGACTCATCACGCACAGCCCCTTCCACTCCGCTCGCCACGCCTCCTCATTCTCCTGATCCGAGTGCGTTTCCTGCAGAAACACCACCCCCGCCTGCTTCTGCTCTAAAAACTCGACTAGCTGCGCCCTCTTAAAAGACTGTCTGCAGCCGTTTAGATTAAAAGAAATAAAAACGCACCTTTCCATCATAGCTAAAAAAACTAACACACTAAAACAAGTAATAAAAGAAGTTTCATAAAACACAGCCATTTTTAAACAAGAGATTTTGAACCACTTTTAAGATCCTTTTTAATTTTCTGAACAATTTTTTTTAATCTATAACGTTTTGGCTGATCAAATTCTTCTATTGTGGCTTTCCTTGTTATAACGTGAGCGGAGTGGAGAAATAACCTTAGATCAGGGAAAAAACTCTCTATTTCTACTCCCCTTTTCCCTTTTGTTTCTATCATAAAATCATTTACCTGCTCAAGCGTGTATAACTTTTTCTTACTGACGGGTTGGCTATCAGGGATGTCTGAGATAAGCGAGGAGTCAGAGAGCTCCCCCTCCATCTCATCCGCGCTGTCCTCTCGCTCGCCCCCGAGAATCCGTTCCTCCGCAGCTCCCTCCGACTCCCCGACACCGGTCTCTGCTACAGCCGGCACCATTTCAGGCGGCTGAGATTCAGCTAGCGGAGAGTCTTGCACCGCGCCCGGCTCACCCTGCGCTGTGCTCTCTTCCTCCGCGTTGGGAGGGACTGACGCCCCGCCTGGAGCCCGCAGTCTCCCTGTCTGCACGGGTTCGGAGTTCTGCACTGGCTGCGCTCTGCCATCCGGCAGCTCTGCAGCCTTCCGCTGAATTCGTGTCTTTTTCGCTACTACCTTGAATGATTCTTCACCATTCTCAGTAGTAGCGGTATTATCCTCCGAACCCGTCAGTGACAGGCTGCGGCTGGGTCTCTTTGTGCGAGGCCGTGGTGTTGGTGGTTCTGCTCCGGTTTCCCTCTGGATCGCCCCCTCCTCGGTCAGCACGGGCTCGCTCTGCGGCTGCGCTGGGGGAGCCGACTCTTCCTCCCGCTCACCCCCAACACCCCCGACTTCCTCCCCGCCAGCATCGCCCTGATCCTGCCCTGTCTCCGCTCTAGCCTCCTTTCTCGGGCAGGCTTTCCTCTGGTGTCCCTGTTCTCCACAGTAAAAACATCTCATCGTTTCGGAACTGACAAAAACTACACAATTCATCCCTTCCACGTTAAAATTCCAGGCAACATTTATGACTTGGTTAGGATCATTTAGTAAGACAAACGCCTGCCTTCTAAACGACATGACGTGCCTAACACTGTTATTTTTGCACCCCAGCGGGATTCCCTTAATCGGGGACACCAGTTTACCAAAACGAGCTAAATTCTTTTCTAATTGCTCATTTTTTAAAAACGGAGGCACATTAGAAATAATAACTTTCGTAACCGGGGTTACTAGAGGGGAAACCTGAACAAATTCACCTTTTACTGTAAATCCTTCCTCTACCAGCTTGTGTACCAGAGACACCTCCACTAAAAATATTACTAGCGCTTTATTCATTCTTGACGCCGACATAATATTTTCAAACCCCACCACCTCTCCTACTGCCAGCAGGCACTCCTCCACCGAAACCCCGGGGTCAGGCAAGCAACGGACCCCGTGTCGGCGGGTGAGAGCCCCCAGCCCTCCTGAACGAGACCCCATAACGGGATCTCCAAACACCCTCCAAACAAACAAACAAACACACACACACCACTAACCTACGAACAAACAAACACACAAAAAGAACAACTAAGTAACTATCAAACAAACAAACAAAATAAATAAATAAAAAAAAATAGATAAATAAATAAAGTTTTAAATTTCCCGGTCCTACCGCACCGGCGTTCCACCTCTCTGCAAGCCCTTCCCACAATCCTCCATGAGAGAGAGAGAGAGAGAGAGAGAGAGAGAGAGACCAAAGCCCTTTAACACTAGAACCACCATGCGGGTCATTGTGACCCAATTTGCACTTAAAATTTTAATTACTCTTCCCTTGTATGTGTATGTCTGTGTGACAGGAGTGAAAGGATTCCCTCTTGTAATTCGCCCTCCCAACTACTGGCAGCGCTCTGCAGGAAGGACCGAGACCGAGGAGAAAGGCTGAGTCAGGGTTGAGGCAGAAGCCGCAGTGATAGAGGCCATCTTAACTTGGGGCAGGACCTCAGGGTTGAGCCCCGTTATTACAATCAGTTGTGCTGTGCTCGACAATTGGCTGAGGTGGGGCAGTGCACTGATTGCAGGGGTGGGGCCCGGCACTTTTGAAGCTGTGGGGTTCTGCTCCCTATCCTGAACTGAGATGGTCGTGCTGCATGAGTTCTGTGAGCTTGTTTGTTTTTGTTGTGCTTGTATACCCATACGGAGGATTCCCAGGCTGGTTGCCTTCGCACCTGGACTTCACCTGTGATCCTTGGCATCTCCAAGAACTGCTTATCCTGCTTGGGAGAGGGAGCCCAAGCCACCTGCTGTTCTTTGTGTATTCTCTGTTTTCATTGCAAGCCTCTGAGGCAGTTTTTTTTTTGTTCAATGCAATTGTGTAGAAGCCCACTGCTCAGGATTTTGTACGTTTGGGTGCGCTGTAAAAAAAATCCAACCCCAACTATGTGTTTCCTGTCTCCATCACTTCCGGGTCAAATCACTTCCTCCCATAACCCACCACAGTCCGTTTCTGACTTTTCCTTAATATATGAATTATATCCTGATGGCGTTTGATAGCCAGAATCGTAAAAATGATAAAGTTCTACCTAGAACCACCACGTGGGTCAATGTGACCCATGCATTACAACATGACTTTTTTAAGATAACATAAGATATTCTATTATTTTTGTAAATGCAGCAAGCAAAACACTCCCTCTCCTTCTAGCACACATGTTTTATTTATTTCAAGCCTTTATTTGTAGACTGACTACAAGACAGAGATTGCTGTGATTGTAGATTTGTCATGGTGCCAAATCAGTGAAAGTCTAGTTGCTTAATTTTCAATGTACCTGGGAGCCAACAATCCTTCATTTTGTTTTGCAAATGCAACTGGGGATATATCAGAAGGAAATATTTAATCTTGAAGTAGTCATTTTGATTGGATTTCAGCAAACTGAAATGACAGGTAGGATAACAACTTATGTGCATAATGTGAAACGTATTTTATATATTCTTTTTAACATATTACTTTTAAAAAAAAACATTCGGTTTTACAGGTTTGTATGTACCAATTTACACAATAGTGTTCAATGGAACTGCATCTGTGTTTACAGCACAGCTCCTGGATGCAGGCACAGTCAGCTGGCAGACTCGTGCGCTCCACCATAGAGTACAATGCAGCCATCATACCGGAAGTAGTGTTATATTTTCTTGTTATGTAGTATTAGAAACAATGATTTCAGTTTTATAGTTTTGTGTGTACATATACCTGTTTACACCTGTACACGGGTATATGTACATACCTGTTTCTTTTGAAATGTGTATTTTATTATATTTTTTCTCTGTTTGTAGTCGTGCTGTACATGAGCTCATTATACAAATAAAGCATTTTATGTTTAATTTTCCATTTAAATACGATGCTTCTGTGTTGCAAATGTTAGATATGATTTTCATGAATACAACTTTTCAGTTGTATCCAATAGTGTGTCTTTCATTGTCATAACGAAGCAGTTTAAAATGTATGGGTCACATTGACCCACGTGGGGGTTCTAGGTAGTTCGAAAATCCAGTGAAAAAACAATTCTAGTGTTAAAATACTGACCCAGACATAGAAATTGAATTTTTAGCATCATTGCACATTTTTATTAAATACAAAACTAAATAAACAAACAAAAACAAAACAAAATCCTATCTCCACTCGGAGACCTAGATTAAATGTGTTTTTTTTTTTTTTTTTTCTAAATTAAAGGGTTGGGGCAGCTAAACTGTTTTCCCAACAAAACCACTCTTTTTAATTTTAACCAGGCTATGCAAAGCCTTCACTGGTTTTCTTCTTATCACTTCACTTCACTTCACTTCACTTCACTTCACTCTACTCTACTCTACTCTACTCTACTCTACTCTACTCTACTCTGTTACAAACTCCCCAGGGGTCCCCTCCCTAATGGAGCTTCAGGTTCTCTTTTTATAGCACGTGGCTGTTCCCTGTTAGCACCAATTGGCTCATTAAAGAGCAGCCACATTCTCATATGTATTTTGGCAGGCTGGGATTAACTCCATCCCTGCCAACTGCCACCAAAATACACAGATTCTTTACAGGCAGGGATATATAAATGCTGTAAATACAGTTTAAATTTAATTAGGCAACTGTTAAAAGCTAAAAACAATTAAAGGTTTAATTCAGCAAATTGCCAATTCAATTAAGAGTCTAGTTAAGTAATTGAGAGGTCAGTTGAAATAAAAACCAGCAGACACAATGGGTCCCCAGGACCGGTTTGGGAACCACTGATTTAGAGGACAGAAACCCCAGTGCACTAGAGCAGCCATTTTGAAAAGATAAATATATGCTATATTTTTTGGAACCCCTACTTACTCTTTAACCTAAAGTAAATTAGTAGCATGTGGCGGGGGTGCCCGGCCCTGTTTGTATTTTGTGTTTTATGTTGTATGTGGTGTGTATAAATTGGTGCACTGGGTATAAATTGGGCTGTGTATCCCAAGTGATTGAACATATATATAAATATATATATATATATATATATATATGTGTGTGTGTGTGTGTGTGTGTGTGTGTGTGTGTGTGTGTGTATGTGTATGTGTGTGTGTGTGTGTGTGTGTGTGTGTGTGTGTGTATTTATGGACAGGGATTGCACAATCACTTCACATAAAGATAAAATGGGCATTAGGATGTAGGCACAGGGATTGCACAAATTAGTTCACGTGCTGGGATTCAAGTGAATGATTAATTAGTAATAGAATCCCAGCACAGCTGTATGTATGGATGCACGAATCACTCAGTCTGGGCTGGGTGTTCAGACGAAAGAATAGAAGAGAGAAGGAGAGTAAACTAATTCTTTGCAGTCCAATGTCGGACCAGGTCCAACATTACAATTTTCCCTTTCTGGTCCAATGTCGGACCCTGTCCGTCATCATCAAAAAGACGCAAGGCACAGGTCTCTAGTCATTTTTTCTCCAGAAAAAGCAGAGAAAACTTTTCAATGGCCGAGTGAGACCGATAGGAGCCAAATGAAACCGAAAAAAGAAAAAAGGGCGTATCTCATAGCCCCATCTATTACAGAGATAACACGGACATAACAAAGGAGACAGTGGCTTCTGCATCCATTGCTCAAAGAATATCACAGGCATTTGCAGAGCTTTTTGGGAGATGTTATAGTAATAAAATAATGACTTGGATCGCATTTTTGAGGAGTTTGGTGATAAAACGAGAAAAATATTAGGAGACAATTTATCTGTATGCACATCCATAAAGAGGTATGTGAAAAATACATATATTGAACAAGGTATGGGTCTTGGCTGAGTGTCCTTTTGTGATTCAATCCTTTTAAACTGTTTTACTCTGAAAAAAAATATTTTAAACAGTGTGTGTAAAATAAACAGCACATGTGAAAATAAATTGGACCTGACGTGCCTGACAAGAGCTGAATAAATGGACTGCAAAGGGTTAAAACTAAAAAGCAATTGCTACTCGTGCTGACACAGGTCAGCACGATACTTGTGTGTTTAGTTATTTCAGTGGAAAGAATCCTTCAAACTGAGTATTGTTCAGAAAAACATTTTCTGTTTTGTAAAAGTGAAGGTAATTTCCATAGCAACAACTAACTATAGAAGATGGCTCAAAATAATTATGTACAATAACAGACTTGGATTCTTTCTTACTTGTTTATAAGTAGGTCACATACATTTTAGATAATGGGTTCAGCCTTCCACGTTTGCTTCATTGCTAAATTTATTAGAAATTGTTTTAATAAATGTTGTGTTAATTAAGCAATCGTATGTTTTCTCTGTCTGATTTTAATTTAATTTAGTGCTGTACTGAAAACGCGTAAAACTAAGTTACTGTATTATCTATACACTATCATGTAATGTAGAGTGCATGTAAATGTAGACTATCCAATTTGGCAGATGGAAAACAATAACCTCAGTAGATATAAGAGCTGCTCCACCAATTTTAAAGTATTGTATTTCTATTTCCAGCTATACCATTTCAGCATCTTCCTGTAATGGAAGTTGATGGAGTCATTATTCATCAGAGCCTTGCCATTTCAAGATATCTTGCCCGGAAAGCAGGTAACATACTGAAAGCTATCTGACATGAAAATGTTCCAAATTATTGTAAAATGTCTGCTTTGTTCCACATTATGACAAATTTACAGTCCAGCAGTACTAACAAACACATATGATATACAGTCAGTTAGTGGTCACTGGAGACATACTGTAAATCAAAAAAAAAAAAGCTTAACATATTTTTCTTACCTTTTTGTTAGAAAAACTTTCCTGCAGGTGTTTAATTTTCCAGACTTTACTTTGACTAACTCTGGTAAAGTTAATTTACCCACAGCATTGTAGATTCACTATTAGTACACCACCTGAAACATTACATTGCCATTGCTGCACCTTGGTATTAGATGAGATACAAATAACTGCTGCAGAGGGATTAAGTCTTCAGTGTTGCAGTCTGCAGTGTTGTACAACATTAAATAGGCTTCCTCCAATTCAAAAAATAGAACTGGGAGTTTTTGTAAAGAAAAACAAAAGATTCCCAGGAGCATAATCAAGTGAAAGAGTTATGGAACTTCAATAAAAAAAAAAAAAAATACAGCTGGTTAAAAAACATAAAGACAGTAAATCAAGTATACTATCTCTGCAGCTGTAACTTCAAAAGTCACATGATCTCAATATATAGGCCAGAGGTCAATTTCATTGTCAGCAACACATTTAGCATGAAGGGTTTATATAACCCTGGAAATATATGCAACTACCTCAAATATTTATGAAACACTGGCTGTGGCATCCACGATCAAACTTGAACTAGAGAATTACCGACATATGTGTACAGTGTGTACGTACGGACAACATCTTTCACTATGTCCCTTTGCAGGGGATTTCAGCTCCACTGGGGGGATGACAAGCAGACAAGCAACACTTAAGCATTTTTAACAATGCATTAATCTGATACACAAATCCAGCAAGAATTATTAAGTATTTTGCCTCCTGTCTGCAGGTTTGGTAGGGAAAAGCATCTTGGAACAAACCCAAACTGATGCTTTGGTGGACTCCCTGAATGACTTCACAACATTGATTCCATGGAAAGAGAAGGATGAAATCCTTAAAGTATTTATTTATTTATTTATTTTACATTTACTAAAAACGTTATTGCCTAATCTGTAATTGCCCTGTTTAGTTAAAGCATCAAGTTTTCCAAGTTGGTCCTGGAGGCACAAACATGTGGCATTAATAACATTGAACCATTCTCAAATCATTCAACAAAATATAATATATCACAAGATAACTTTCACTGATCATTATAAATCATTGACTATTTCAGTAAATACATTTTTTATAAAATGCCAAACACTAATATAGAATGAAATATCTCCTCTTTTAACAAAAATTGCTAACACAATTTAAATATTTAATATTTTAATACAAATTAAAAAAAAAAAAAAAACATCCAAGAGAACACATACTTAAAGTATAAGACAACCTTATATAATACACACAGCTGTTACATTGTTATATATTGTGAAAGGGTGGTGGGTAATTCACTGACACAGGAGACAGACAGGTGGATTTGGCAACACCGCACAAGTGCCCAGTTTTATTTTGGGGTGCTCTTTTCCTTTTAGCCCGCAGAGGGCGCTGTTGGTCCGTGGTCTGCTTACCAACGATGGTAAACAGAACCACAGGAATACCAAGCGATGGTACACAATACCGGCGCACTTGCAGGTGCTTTGAAACAATAATTCAAAACAGAAGGCACAAAGAAACAGGGAAAATAAAACAGTAACAAAACTACAAATAAAAGGTGCTGCAGCTATATCCCAATCGTCGCTACCTGTGCGACCCGGATCACCGACCTACAATGCCGGCTAACTAGCCTGCTCCGTTACAATACTCCCGGGTCTGCCCAAGGGTTCTCCGCTCTCACTGTCTCGCTGTGAAACTCTGTTTCTTTTTTCTCCCGGCTGATTCTTGATCCTGGATCAGAGCTTCCGCACTCTCTGCGCGTCTAAATGGGCAGACCTGAGGAAACAACAGAGCGTTAATTTATAGGGCTAACAATCTCCCCAAGACTCGCCTCTCAGCCATCCAGAGAGGGGGAAAGTCCACACACCCACTTTCCCATCTCCCCGTGTCACTGCCATGACTCACAGGCGGTTGTTGGACGACTGCCGCCATCTTCCTGCAGCACTGTAAACACGCCAGCAGAGTCAGCACAGATCTCCCCCCCCGTACATCTTCTACATATATATATATATAATATATATATATATATATATTATATATATAATATAGATATATATATATATATATATAGTTTGTATGTGTGTTCATTAGACCCTCTATATGTTTACAATCACACTTTATGTAACAGAAGCAAAACATAGAATAGCATTTTCAATAACACTAGTGTGTAATGCTAATACAACCGGGCAGATTCCCTTATAAAGATACATTTTGTTTTTGTAATTTTTTTTTTTTTTTTTTTCAGACCAAAATTATTAGGGTCTTAATATTACTAGATTTTAAATGGTTTGTTTTCCTTGAAATATAGCAGCACAAACCTCAAGCAGCCAATTTGAACCACCAGTTCATAAGAACATAAGAACATAAGAAAGGTTTAAAAACAAGAGGAGGCCATTCCGCCCATCTTGTTCATTTGGTTGCTAGAAGCTTATTGATCCCGGTGTGTCAGCTTCAACAACATTATTGGGGAGTTGGTTCCAGACTCTCACAATTTTCTGTGTAAAAAAATGTCTCCTATTTTCGTTTATATAATCTCCATTTGTGAGCCCTGGTCCTTATTTCTTTTTTCAGGTTGAAAAAGTCCCTTGGGTCAACACTGTCATTACCTTTTAAAATTCTGAATGCTTGAATCAGATCGTCGCATAGTCTTCTTTGTTCAAGACTAATGGATTCAATTCATTTTAGATGTAGTCTGTAATGAGTTTTAGAAATGGATTGATCTTGGTTGTCAAATGTTCTGAGACAAAACTGCTGTAACATAAAATTGACTAACTAACCAAAACATTCTCTTTCATTTTGTTTATAGAAAAAGTTGCTTGATGATTTGTTTGACAATGAAGCCCCAGTGCTTTTGCAGAACTTTGCAAATCAATTGGGAAACAAGGACTGGTTTGTTGGAGATTCAGTAAGTAAAGTTTTGGCAAACACTGTAGTAGTAGTAGTAATAATAATAATAATAATAATAATAAATAATAATAATAATAATAATAATATGAAAGGGGTTTTAATAAATAGTTCCAGCCAATGCCTGAAGTAATATTAAACCTGGCCTTTCAAAGATAAATTACAAATAGCTTATCAGTAAACTTGCAGCAGAAAAAAACAACCTATATTGCTTAACATTTTATAGACAACAAAAAGCAGAGTCACTTATATGATATTTGTCTACACATTTCAACAAGTATTGTGTAACCTTAAATATCTAGTGCTAAAGATGAGAACTTGTGATCACTGTTTAATGAACACTCAATATTTTTTCATTCAGGTATAATTTAAAAAGGTTTTGTGAACTCCAAGCTAGAACAAAATAATAATAAATAGTCTTGAACAAAACATTTATTAGAACTGGGCCCAGACTGAATAGGCCCCAGTAGGGTTCCATTGACACCATAGACAAAGATCCCTGTTGTTAAGCCAATTGTTAAGCCATTCAAAGGTGCTTTTGCCGCTGTTGACCAGATCGAGACTTTGAGATTTTAAACAATGCATTAAAGGAAATTTATGACAGTGCTAGACTAATGTATAATTATAAAAAAGTTGAATATTTAAGTGGCCTATCATTCTTAACCACCTATAAAGGCAGTGAAATTTACTTTTTTAAAAAGCTGAGGCCCTTTGATCATTATGCAGTTATCATATTCCAATGAATTTTAAATGCACTTTTTAAACGCAATTTTCGTTCTCAAAACCTGCCTCTGTCTTAAATTCGAGTATTGTGATATGTGCATACAGTCGCCAACAAAAGACTTGACTGCACAAGAACACAAACAGCAACATGACTGACTGCTCGAGAAAAACAAACAAAAATGCCCGATCTTGAATCATCCATGACCTACAGGCAGCCATTTTCAAAGAAGCGTCATTATCTTCCTGAGGAATTCGAAGAGAAGCTTTTACAATTTCAACGTTTGTTATAAGGCTGTGTTCTAGCAAACAGCTTGGACAGATCGGAAATGCTGATTAGACCCCCGTAATTTTCAACATGCCAAGCAGTTCACAGTTCACAAAAAGGGAAAAAAAACTGGTGCGATTAATGAGAAGCAGCACATCTGTAATTCTCTGTGTGATAGCAACTGGAAATGAGAAGTAGCACATCTGTAATTATCTGTGTGATAGCAGACTGGAAATGAGAAGCAGCACATCTGTAATTCTCTGTGATAGCAGACTGGAAATGAGAAGTAGCATACCTGTAACGCTCTGTGATAGCAGACTGGAAATGGGAAGCAGCACATGTGTAATTCTCTGTGTGATAGCATAGGCTGCAAACAGCCTCCATACATCATTTTCATATATGCGCAATTGAGGTTGTATCTTTGTAAATGCATCTTTATTTGATGTTTTAATTTTTCCTTAAATTGAGGGTGGGAAATTTTGGCTGTGTCTAAAATTGTAAGGATACAGTAATTTAAGTCCATAATGTTATACCCTTTTTTCTTAATGTATTTTAACTTGATTTTTAATGTTACAGACTAATCATTTGAAGTGAATAACCTTTACAATTAAACATCAAATCAACACAAATAAAACATGTTTGAATGTTAAAATACTTACTCATCATTACATAAATTTGATTTATATTGCCAGTAGAATACAAATACTATATAAAACTGTAGTAATTTATGTACTAAAATAACAACAAGGAATGGGTTCGGAAAATCTATAGGAAATGAACAGAGACGGAAGTCAGCACGGGGAGACCCCAGGCTGAGGCTTGAAATGAGCTGCAAGTCGGCTGCATAGAGATTTCTGAAAAAAGAACCAATCACAGCAAAATAACATTGGCATTCATCCACATGATTGGCTTAATATTGTGTCAAACACTTGTATGTGCAAGCCACATTCTAACCACCATACAAGGTGCCCAACTATAGCTGTAGCTATTACAGTTCTCTCTCTCGCTCTAGTACTGAAAAAAAGTATTTCTAAGTTGTAAAAAACAAATCTGTAAACACTGCAATTAACAAAATGTGAGCATTAGTGGCTCTAACACAAGGCGCTGTGTGGTAGGAACTATGTTTTAATTTAAGTCTGTATTTGACTGAACCTTTTTCTACTCATATTTAAAGACATCATTTTTTATATGCCTGTATTGGGTGGGGGTGGGGTAACTCTCTTAAATGTGTTTTAACTAAGATGTCAATGTTTGATTTTAAATCAGAGTTTAACATAAATACGAACTTGAAACCATAAATTGTGTCACTATACTGTAGAGGAGGCGAGTTTATAGTAACATTGTATTAACAATTGCTATTAAGTTTTAATGAACATTTTAAAAGAAAGATGTGTGAAGATATTGTTTAACTCTATTACTGTCTCATCTAATCTTTGTAAAATGCAAGCCAATTTGACTGTAATTAGGAATTTGCTGCCATCATCCTAGATAATTTCCTTGTGCGGTGTAGTACATAAAAATAATTCCAAGCAAAATTTATAGCATATAAATTATAAGCATATTTATAATGAAACACGCCAGGGAGTGGCTTTATTTGAAAACAAAAACAACTGCACTGTTGGTGCAAACAAAAACAAAAGAAAAGCCTAAACCCTTTTTGAGTCTAACTAAACCTTAAAAGTGTCCCTCTTAAACAGGGACAGGCTACTCCTGTTTACCCACGAATTACACACGCAGAAAACTTACTTCTCTCTTTTTTTTTCTTACTTTAGTTTATTTGTATACAACCACCTCCACTCAGACTCTCAGCAAGTCTTCCTCACAATTCCCATCCCCCTACCTTCTCAACCTTACCACTTTTAACTGCCAGACAATTAGACAATTAAACAATTAAGCTACATTGGAGATAATTCCCGACATCAGCATGTTACCCAGGGTTAACTTTATTACTTTTGTTTTATTTGAAACATCTCCACAACCATCATCCAGATGGAGTGTGCATTCTTTACACCCATGGCCCTGCGGCTGCCCAAGGTTGATCTGGAATGTACACTCCATCACAATATATATATATATATATATATATATATATATATATATATATATATATATATATATATATATACACACACACACGCAGTGCCTTGCTAAAGTATTCAGACCCCTGACCAATTCTCTCTTATTGCTGAATTACAAATGGTACATTGAAATTTCGTTCTGTTCAATATTTTATTTTAAAACACTTAAACTTAAAATCAATTATTGTAAGGTGACATTGGTTTTATGTTGGGAAATATTTTTAAGAAAAATAAAAAACTGAAATATCTTGCTTGCATAAGTATTCAACCCCCACACATTAATATTTGGTAGAGCCACCTTTCGCTGCAATAACAGCTTTAAGTCTTTTGGGGTAAGTATGTACCAGCTTTGTACACAGTGTCGGAGTGATTTTGGCCCATTCTTGGCAGATTTGCTCCAGGTTGTTCAGGTTGGTTGGACGATGCTTGTGGACCGCAATTTTCAAATAGTGCCACAGATTCTCAATGGGATTGAGATCAGGACTTTGACTGTGTCACTGTAGGACATTCACCTTTTTGTTCTTGAGCCACTCCAATGTTGCTTTGGCCTTGTGCTTGGGATCATTGTCCTGTTGAAAGGTGAATTTCCTCCCAGGCTTCAGTTTTTTAGCGGACTGAAGCAGATTCTCTTGCAGTATTTTCCTGTATTTTGCTCCATCCATTCTTCCTTCAATTGTAACAAGATGCCCAGTCCCTGCTGATGAGAAGCATCCCCACAGCATGATGCTGCCACTACCATACTTCACTGTAGGGATGGTACTTTTTGAGTAACAGCTTCTTTCTTGCCACCCTCCCATACAGGCCAGTGTTATGCAGAGCTCTTGATATGGTTGACTGGTGCACCATTACTCCACTCCCAGCCACTGAACTCTGTAGCTCCTTCAAAGTGATTGTTGGCCTCTCTGTAGCTTCTCTCACAAGTCTCCTTCTTGTTTGAGCACCGATTTTTGAGGGACGGCCTTTTCTTGGCAGTGCCTGGATGGTGTGATGCAGCTTCCACTTCCTGATTATTGATCCAACTGTGCTCACTGGGATATCCAAACACTTGGATATTATTTTGTACCCTTTCCCTAATCTATGCATTTGTATTACTTTATCTCTAACTTCTGTAGAATGCTCCTTGGTCTTCATTTTCCTTCAGATTCACAGCCTTACCAATGATCGTTCAACAGTGGGTTTTTTATCCAGAAAATGTGACAGCAACTTTAATGGTTCACAGGTGGAGGCCAATGGTAAGGTAATTGTGTCCTCGTTAGAGCTTCCACAGCACAGGGGTTGAATACTTATGCAAGCTAGATATTTCAGTTTTTTATTTTTCTTGAAAATATTTCCCAACATAAAACCAGTGTCACCTTAAAATAATTGATTTTAAGTTTAAGTGTTTTAAAAAAAAAAAATATCGAAAGGATGCGGTCTCCCTTCTGTTTTTTTGTTGACGGAATTTCATTGTCCCATGTGTAGTTCAGTAATATGGGAGAATTGGTCAGGGGTCTGAATACTTTTGCAAGGCACTGTATATATATATATATATATATATATATATATATATATATATATATATATATATATATATATATTTATATATATATACATAGTGTAATCCTTAGGAAACCTCTCCCAACTGTGCTAGGACCAGAGTAAGGGTGGATATGTAAAAAGTCAGATGAATGAATCCTGTTTTAAATGCAACTATACACATCTGTAATAATTACTATATTCACACAATTATTGTTTGAGATTCAGATTTTATTATGGAGCTTCCCTTGTTTAGAATATAGGGTATTAAATATTGTGATAGAGTAGCTGTCTGCTGTGTGGGTGTGTGCATTTGTTGCTGAGTAACAGGCAGGAGATCGTGACAGAGGTTGAAGTTGATACGACCCGCAGGCAAACAGGATTTATTTACATATCAACACACTGAACAGCTCACGTGACACAACCCAATGGTAGCACATACAACACAATGTATGGAAACTTTGGTAGAATCTCAACAATATCTGAACTAATCTTCTCTGATCAGTAATAAACTAACGTTGCTGAAGAGATTGATCATGGTGGATAAACAGCTAGGGTGGATATGTGACGGACAGAGGTGGTATATTTGAATCAGCTGCTCCGAGTTTCCGCTTGTTTGTTATCAGAAACACACACGCGGCTGTGTCTCCCCAATGTCCTCTGTTTTCTGATTAAAGCAATTCAAGATGCAATTTCTCTTTTCTGCTTCGAAACTGCTCTGTACTGTTCCACGCCTGTACTTCTCCCACTCGCTGTCGCTTCCACTCTCTGTGTGTGTGTGTGTGTGTGTGTGTGTGTGTGTGTGTGTGTGTGTGTGTGTGTTGTAGCACAGCAGGGAGGGGGTTAATATCCTCCCTGCCAAAAAAAAAAAAATGTGTTAATTATCCCCTGCACCTAGCTAGCATTGTAAATTAGAGCCAGGTGCAGGGTATTTAAAGGAAGAAGTCCGCTTGATAGTGTAATCAAGTGTATAGAAAGAAAAGGTACTAGTACTGTGTAAAGCATTTTTGTGTGTTTTTGCTTTAGTTTGAATCTATGTAACAGGTAAACAGCTTAGCTGTCCTGTTGTTTGTTAGGTTCTCCTTTGTTTAGTTAGTGCTTGTATAGAGCTAGGTTTCTGTTGTTTATTTTTGTTTGTTTATTAAAAATAGCGCGTCAGCCCTTTGAAACCAAGTTCCTGTGTCCTGGGTCTGCATTTAAAGGGGCAACGAACCACAGTGAGTGGCCACTCGGCTACAATATATAATATAATATAAAAATATTATACCATCAATCATGGCCCTTTGGCTAATGATTGCAACCGCTCCTACAATCTGTGGCTGCCACATCGTTTCCCTTCTGTGTCGATGATTTAGTGTACCGTGTTTTTAGAATGTTTTTTGATATCCAAAAACAAAGAATGCAACATAATTAAATACCAAATTAACATGATGGTTGTACAATCTATAGCAAATTGTTATTTAGTCATAATCTTCAATGATACACAATTGTGCTGGTGACACTATTTGGCAGGCAGACTGTATTTCGATCAGAAAGCTTTCCATATTTTTTTTGGACTTCAGGTCGGTCAGTGCTGAAAACGTAGTCATGCACAGGTATGTGGAACCAAAAATAATGGCAAATTGCAGCGCCTACCTTTCGTTACTGTTAAGCTTTGGCACCAGCTTTGCCTTTTTTGAAACAGCTGGGATATTTTCATCTAAATTGGTACTACTGGCAGGCACAGAGGCTCTCGCCCATCTTTAATAACTTGCACCACAAAGCGATCCATTGAAACCACCAAACACAAACTTGTACACCACAAATCAACAAGCTGAGGAAGCTTGTTGCTCAGGTTACTAAGGTATGGAAGCCAGAGTAGTTTTTAATGTCATCTACTGTTTGGAATTAATGTAATTGTCAGGATAAAATATTTTTAAATGCGCAATCGACACTGTTACAACTATTCTATGCTTACGTGTTGATGCTTCATATATAAATTATCATCAATCATGGCCCTTGCTAATGATTGAAACCGCTCCTACATCGGTGGCTGCCACACGTTTCCTCCCTCTGTTCGATGATTACTAGGTATGGACAGCCAGTTAGAAAGATTTTCCGCAAGATCTACTAGTGGATCTCGAGCCATGTAATGGTCACCACTGCTCTACCTACTACCAATGCCAGGATATTTATGGTTGACATGGAAACAATGTTGAAACCCCAACTACGTGGTTACTTGTTCAATTTCCTATAAGATTACCTCGATAATGTATATAACACCACTGCCCGAGACACCCCGGCGTGGTGTCAGTGAGATTTTTTAATGGAGCCATTACATTTGTATGCCAGGGCACTTTGTGGTGGCCCGCTGACAGTCAGCAAAAATTATAAAAATTAACTGAAATAAATAAGGAAAAGTAAAAAAAGAAAAAACAAAAACAGCAACACTGTAAATCAATTTGTGATTAAGTCTTATTTTTGCATCTGGAAAAGCAGCGCACTCATCACACTGGCCCTTTCCAATCACTAGGCCACTCAGCTCGACTCATGCAAGCCAGTTCAAATGAGTGCCGTTTTGCGTACTCTATGGGCAATTTTTTTTTTTTTTTTTTACTTGTGTTGCTATTAAGTTTTCTTCTGTATTTTTTTAAAGTGATATAAACATGGCTCTCTCTATAGTTAGTAAGAAGAGAAAACAATGGTAAAAATTGTAGATTCAACAATGAGTGGACCAATAAATACTTACCGGTATTTATTTTACCAACTGTACCGATGTAACTATGATGTGATAGGTGTTACAGAAACTTGGTTGTCTGAATATTTGTGGGTATATACTGTATAGGAAAGACAGGCAGGGCAGAAGAGGAGGAGGGGTAGCGCTATACATAAGAAACAGTCTTGAAGCCCAGGTGTTAAGGGGGAGGCATGCCTTGATTTAATCTTTTCAAATAACGAAGACGGAATAACTAAAACAGAGGTCAGAGAACCACTAGCAAACTCAGACCACAACATGGTTTCATTTGAAGTGCTTTTTAAAACCCCAAAAGTAATGACTAAAGCTAAGGTTTACAATTTTAGAAAAGCAAACTATGAAGGTATGAAACAGAAACTAACAGAAGTAGATTGGAGTAAAATAGAGAAAACACCCACAGAAGAAGGATGGTTGTTCTTCAAAAATGTAGTACTAGAGGTGCAAAACAATTATATCCCTAAAGTAGACAAATCTAAATGTAAAACTAAATTGCCAAAATGGTTTAATAGATCAATTAAAAAAAAATATTCAGCGAAAAAAGGCACTTTACAGAGCATTAAAAAAGGACCAAAAAGAAAGTACGCAGAAAGAGTACACAGAACTGCAAACGCAAGTCAAAAAGGAAGTTAGAAAGGCCAAGAGAGAAATAGAAATGAACATTGCTAAGGGGGCTAAAACCAATTCCAAAATGTTTTTCCAATATTACAACAGCAAGAGAACATTCAAAGAGGAGGTTAAATGTCTAAGAGATACAAATGGCAAAATCATAGATGAAGAAAAAAAAATAGCAAATCTATTAAATGATTACTTTTCACAAGTTTTTACAAAGGAGGATACGGACAACATGCCCCACATGTCATCCAGTTCCTATACAGTTTTAAATAACTTTAGCATAACCGAGGCAGAAGTGTTAAAGGGACTAAGAGCTCTTAAAATAAACAAATCCCCTGGGCCAGATGAGATCCTCCCAGTAGTACTCAAAGAAATGAAAGAAGTTATTTACAAACCGCTAACCAAGATCATTCAATAGTCTCTTGACTCAGGGGTTGTACCGACAGACTGGAAAATTGCAAACGTAATACCGATCCACAAAAAGGGAAACAAATCTGAACCAGGTAACTACAGACCAGTAAGCCTGACTTCTATTATATGCAAACTTATGGAAACTATAATAAGATCCAAAATGGAAAATTACCTATATGGTAACAGTGTCCTGGGAGACAGTCAATATGGTTTTAGGAAAGGGAGATCATGTCTAACTAACCTGCTCCATTTTTCTGAGGATGCAACATCGATAATGAATAATTGCAAAGCATATGACATGGTTTATTTAGATTTCCAGAAAGCTTTTGACAAAGTCCCGCATAAAAGATTAATTCTCAAACTGAACGCAGTAGGGATTCAAGGAAACACATGTACATGGATTAGGCAGTGGTTAACATGTAGAAAACAGAAAGTACTATTAGAGGAGAAACCTCAGAATGGAGTGTGGTAACCAATGGAGTACCACAGGGATCAGTATTAGATCCTCTGCTATTACTAGTCTACATTAATGATTTAGATTCTGGTATAGTAAGCAAACTTGTCAAATTTGCAGACAACACAAAAATAGGAGGAGTGGCAAACACTGTTGCAGCAGCAAAGGTCATTCAAAATGATCTAGACAAGATTCAGAACTGGGCAGACACATGGCAAATGACATTTAATAGAGAAAAGTGTAAGGTACTGTACACAGGAAATAAAAATGTGCATTATAAATATCATATGGGAGATACTGAAATTGGAGAAGGAATCTATGAAAAAGATCTAGGATCTTTTACAGTTAAACTATTAATATGACACATGCATTTGAAATTTTTATAATGATACTCCATTAAATGTTCATTCTGTTCTATTAAAGTACTATTCATATGGTAAAATGTTTAACTCTTGTTTAATATAGTAACATTACATTATATAATTGTGACAGAGCAAAGCTCTGCCCTTTTTAAATTGGCAGGGATGGGGTTAACTTCCCCTACCTGCCTGGGTTTATTATGTTCAGGTGGCTGGGGTTGATTAGTTGATTAGGTTAATTAACGATCAATCAGCGCCCAGTCACCTGACATAAAAGGAGGCCTCTGCTTCTCATTTGAAAGAGGGAGCTGAGGAAGCAGGTTGGTGTTTGTGGGTTTTTGTATTTGTGAATCCAGTGAAGGCATTGCCCAGCCTGGAAACCTTAATTTTGCAAGTTTTGTTTTTGTATTGCTTTATTTGTGTTTAAATCCTTTTATTTTGCCCTTGTGCATGTTTATTTTGTGTTTACTTATAATAAAAGTATATTTGTTTGAACTGCAGTCTGTCTCTGGGCCTCTATCCACTCGCCAGCCTGCCACAATAATATTTTGTTATATTCCTTAAAGGTGCAGAGTAAAATACTTCTGGTATGCCTGAACTTTTTTGCAATTTGGCCCTGTTGCCATAATTAAATCTTGGCGTTTCACACGATAAAGAAACTGAAATGCTACATGATTGATTTCAAATGGAAAAAACATTTTATTTTAAACTTAATGTTAAAATAAAACTAAAATCATTCCATTATTTGAAAATTAATCTTACCAGTAGACTTGGTTTTAGACTTCTCACTACATTCAAATCTCTGAAATACCATATCTGTTAATACAATTTTATCTTTCTTCTTGTTTCAGGTTACTTGGGCAGATTTCTACTGGGATGTTTGTTTTATAACTTTTACTACACTGAGGCAAGACTTTGCAGCAAACTACCCAAACCTGTTAGCTCTGAAAGACAGGGTTGAAGCCATTCCCGAAATAGCAGAATGGATCAAAAACAGGCCACAAACCATCCTCTAAGGCCCAGTAAATGCATTGTTTTATTGTTCAATAAAGTTTCAGAATATTACTGCTGTGTGCTTAATTTTCCAAAGATCAAGAGCTATGATTTAGATACTTGTTTTATAAATAGTAGCGATCTCGGATAAGGCAGGCAGACGCATCACACAGGGCGAGGCAATCCACACACAGGTGGAGGGCGTGCACGAACCCAGGACCTCTCGCACAAAAATATAGCGCTAATACCACTGTACAAAAGAGCCAGCTCCTTTGCAAGGAATATATCGGGCTTATGTCTTTGTGTGTGATTATGTCACTTACCAGCCCTGCTGCTGCCTTCCCCTGTGCACGCTACTATATATATATATATATATAAATATATATATCTATATATATATATATATATATATATATATATATATATATATATATATATTTATATATATAAATAATAGTAGTGACTTTGGTATACGATTTATTTGTATATAAATTAGACACTAGACGCATTGTTTAAGAACGGACAAATGTTAGTAACTGAGACATACCATAATAGTTTGGTGATATCATGTAGAACTCGGATTCCCTTGACAACAATGCACACCCACACAATGTGTCAGAAATACAAAACAACCATTAAGGGAAAAATAGGTGCACAACTAATTTAATATTACAGAAAGGAAAGGCTATTGGTTAGAGATATGCGTGACTAGTAATATGCAGTTCATTGATCCCATAGTCAAAGGATTACAATGACCATAACATCATTAGCATGGTTAATATACTAATATTGAATATGTCTGATCACACAAAATATCTACTTTGCATTAGTATTTTCAATACCCGTTTCTCGTTGTAATCGATCATGTCAATATGCACCAGAATAAATTCAATTTCCCATTCAAAACGGAATCCAACATTTCAGTACCTAATTTAGCAAATTAGTTTTACCATGTTAATTTAGTTTAGACTTGATGTATCAAACTAATAATATGTTATCAACCTCAGTTGATTACATATTCAAATTAACTCAAATGGGGCAATGATGAAATTCCTTTTGAGTTGCACATTTCAAACAAACATAATACAATTCTTACACACTCTAAAACAGGAAGTTATATTCTATTTCTAGAACAGTTTCCACTTGATAGCATTTGCTTCAGTTACTTTCTCGAGTCATAAACTATTTAATATTAGACATGTTGAATACTGGGTGCTGAAAAGAACTTGGAATGTGCATATCAGTTATGCTACTGGCCATTCATGTCATGTGAAATACAAGTATGGTGTGAGAAGTGTACATCTTGTCAAGCTAAGAGAGCTCCTGTGCCAAGACAATGAGCACCTATGAAGAGTGGTCACCAATGACCCATTTCAAAAAGTGGCTGCTGACATTCTAGAGTTTCCCATCACCAATCGTGGAAACCGATATGTCCTGGTAGTACAAGATTATTTCACAAAGTATGTGAATCTCTTTGCTCTCCCAGACCAACAAGCTATGACCATAGCAAAAAGCTTGTTTGAAAAATACATTAGGGAGCATGGTATTCCTGAAGGTCTGCACACAGACCAGGGATGTCTGTTTGAGTCAGACCTCGTTCACCATCTATGTTAGTTGCTTGGTGTCAAGAACATCAGAACAAGCCCATATCATCCAGAAGGGGATGGTATGGTTGAATGTTTAACAGAACTCTTATTGATCGGCTAGCAAAAACACTTAAAACATTCCGGTGAATGGGATGACTATTTCCACCCAGTTGCTCTACCTTATAACAGCAGCACTCACTCAAGTACTGGAGTTACCCCTTTTTTTCTGACACATGGGAGAGAAGCGAGGTTGCCTGCCGATGTGATGTTCCGCTCTGAGGCACACTTAGTCAAGTCCAGCCCTGGACACCGTCAGAATATGTTGCCTTACTTATCAAAGTTATAGTTGCTGCTGAAAATAACCACTATGTTAGGCTGCAGCAAAAGTATGCATATAACCAACATGTCAGGCATAACCCCTATCAGCAAAGTGCTCTGGTATGGTTACGTGACCCTACTACAGCCCAAATGAAGCTTACTCCTCAGTGGAAGGTGCCTTATGAAATTCTGGACTGTCTTGGATCCACTAAAGATGACCCAGATGTGAACTACAGGATTCGATACTTGCTGGAACCTAAGGAAAATCTCAAGTGGTACACTATAACCGCCTTCAGAAATACACGTCCCCTGTACCCCAGAATGTGAGGATGAGATTGGCAGAACACAAGTCTATCCCTAAAGAGACACCACAGTTAACAGCTCTGTTGGGAGCCTTGCCCTTTAGATGTCCAGAACAACTGTATGTGAGCATTGTCCCTGAACAGCAAAGGAGCCAGTCAAACCAATCACTGAGGGACCCCTCCCCATCTGTTTCAGCAGAGCAGACCACTCACTCGAAACCAGGGACTAACTTGCATCATTTCCCAGTAACAGGCAGAGGGCCTACAGCTCCAACTGAAATTTCCCCAAGTCCTGTATTCCATCATGAGAGAAGTCAAATCAAACCCGGTTTTAATTGTCTTTCAAAACATTTTGTAAGTTCTATAAACATTTATATATATATATATATATATATATATATATATATATATATATATATATATATATAAACACACTGTATATATATATATATATATATATATATATATATATATATATATATATTATATATATATATATATATACACACACACACTGTATGTATATATAATAAAAATATGAATAAGTAAATAATAACAGTAATACTGTTTTTGGGATAACTCTCCACTTCTCGATTACAATGTATTGTTTATTCATCACGTTTGTTTACAGTTAAGGGTTATAGGTTGTAATAGTTTTTGATAAAAACGAGGACGTTTCTAAAGGAGGAGGGGGAAGAAATGTAAGATTACACTATGTAACACAATTTTTGTTCCTGGGTAGTAAGTGTTATTTCCTAATTGCTTATGCCTCAAAAGTATAGCAAATGGCTATTATTCCCCACAAACTTTGCTTTTGTGACCAGGACAGTGATATTTTGAAATGTACCTATTTCCAATGAGAAAACAACATATGAATCCAAATTAACATGCATTTATACTAAAGTAATACAAAAATGACTACAAAAGATTTAGAAGTGAGTAGTTTTTCGAGATTTACGATTATACTGTCAATCACTTTCACAAATCAGCCCCCAAATGTAGTCTCCCATCAGGTTCTCGTATACTGTCATACGTAGCGACGTTCAAAGTCCAGTATATCCTGGTGGAAGCGCTCGCCTTGCTCCTCCGAGTACGCTCCCATGTTCTCCTTGAATTTATCAAGATGAGCATCAAGGATATGGACTTTGAGGGACATCCTACAGCCCATTGTGCCGTAGTTCTTCACCAGAGTCTCAACCAGCTCCACATAGTTTTCGGCCCAGGAAGCCCCGAACCACTGCGACAAAGCTGTTCCAAGCTGCTTTCTCCTTACTAGTGAGCTTCTTGGAGAATTCATTGCACTCCAAGATCTTCTTTATCTATGGTCCGACAAAGACACCGGCTTTGACCTTTGCCTCACACAGCTTAGGGAAGAAGTCTTGAAGGTACTTGAAGGCTGCCGACTCCTTATCTAGAGCTCTGACAGATTGTTTCATAAGGCCCAATTTGATGCGCAGTGGTGGCATCAGCACCTTCCGGTGGTCCACCAGTGGCTCCCACTTGACGTTGTTCCTCCCCACAGAGAACTCGATCCGCTGTGGCCAGTCCCGCCTGTGGTAGTGCGCCTTGGTGTCCCTGCTGTCCCAAAGGCAAAGATAGCAGGGAAACTTGGTAAAACCGCCTTGGAGACCCATCAGGAATGCCACCATTTTGAAGTCTCCTATGACCTCCCAGAAAAATGCAGATATGTATCCACTTAGGCAGCTGGAACAAAACTGAACTGGTGGGCTTAAGGCCCCTGTATTTATACTACTATTTATATTACTGGAAAGTTCTAGAAAGTTCTAGAAGTTACTCCAAGTTTACTCAGCACTGAATCTATCTGGAATGTTCTGGAAAATAGGTAAATTTCAAAATATCACTGTCCTGGTCACAAAAGCAAAGTTTGTGGGGAATAATAGCCATTTTCTATACTTTTGAGGCATAAGCAATTAGGAAATAACACTTACTACCCAGGAACCAAAAATAAATAAAAAATAATTGTTACACAGTGTTATTTTTGTTATTGTTAGGATCAATAAGTATTTCAAAATTAGGTTAACATTTATATTTACAAAATTAACAATTCATGTAAAAACAACATTAATAAAATATTATTAATAATAAACGAAAATACATACTGTTAAAAGGCTAGCAAGTAAGTTGGTTAAACTCTCCTGGCAGCATTAAGCTTGTTGTGCACTATTGCTTTAATAGTGTATGAGTGTTTGCCTTGTAATTGTTTGTATAAAGTTATTTAAAGGTTTTGTATCGATAAGCTTTATTGACAACACCAGGAAGAGTGTGAGTGGGGAGCAGTTGTTGACATCGTTTGAAAAAACTGCCAGATTGTAATAATTCTGCAGCCAACTGAGTTGTTGATGTTATAATTATTTATCCACCACATCCGAACCTAAATATTACAGTATTATTTTGTGGTAGTCGATGTCGGCATAAATAAGCGGCATCTGAAGGCTTGTATGCCTAACATTAGCTAATGTTATGTTCTTGCCAGCTAAATAACTAGCGGGCTCATTTGTACTCAGTCATGTAGTTAGTTTTCTACCTCTGTTAAATTATTAGCTCTTGTCAAATCGCGTATATGTTATGCAATTCTGTGTAATGTTAAGTTAGATAGGTTAACACAGCCTCTTTTATACACCATCTAAGTATGTGCGTGTTATGTTAACGTTACTTATCCACATGACGTTAATTTGTATCTGCTAGCTTCAATGTAGAAATGTATGTATGTTGGTCTAGCAGGTGTCTGTCAAACTTTCTTATTTGTGTATTCAACATTCATGAACATTTTACATGTAACCCTAAAGGGACAGTCTACTGCATTGTCTGCAAGAAAAGCAACAAACTGTATATTGAGGAAACTAAAAGGCGTTTAGCAGACTGGTTTGTAGAACACTTAAGATGCATTCACATTAACACCACTGTATTTCCAGTAGTACTTCAACAGTGATGATCACACTGCTGAAGACATCACAGTCTGTGTGATCAATCAGTGCTATGGAACAAATGTTGCTTGGAAACAAAAGGAACACGAGTTTATCTTCAAACTGGACATTTTGGAACCTCTGGGAATGAACATTCTATTTTAACAATCACAACACCATCCACAAATTTTTGTATAATTCCAAATCTTGCATAATATCAAGTTTACTGCACTGTGTTTACTTCTCGTTTTTTTGCCCAAAACATCCTGAAACCTTTTCTGTACATTTGCCATAAATTTTGTACATGTGACATTAATAATAATTATATTAATATATATATATATATATATATATATATATATTATATATATATAATATATATATATAGTTCCTGTAAGTTCCCTCTGCTGGGTAGTGCATTTCAAAGCAACGACTCAACCATGAGCACCAAGGCGCTTTCAAAAGAAATCCAGGACAAAGTTGCAGTATTTTTGTGTTGTTGCACCGCAGCAGTATCGTGACAGATAAATAGTTTTGAAAACACAATTATGCCAATAAGCCTAAAACCAAAAAGAAAGTCATCAGCATTTTATCTAAAATTGATTTTCACATAAGGAAGTGTTTTATTTTATTGATGAAGAATTATCACATTGCAGTGCCATACAATATCATGCAAATAGTGAATGGGGTAATCAGATCATAAAAGCCTAGATTTGGGAGACCTACATGTATCACAGGACATATCACACATAACTTCACAAATTCACCAAAAAATAGCATAATTGAAAGGAATGGAAGAAAAATTATCTTTATATGAGTTTTGTATATAACTTTGACTAGTCTCCTGTGATACTTGCTAGTTCTTATGTGAAGTTGAGTTCGAATCAGAAACAGCTGTTTGAGTCTGTGGCAGGGCGATTGCCCTGCACAGTGTTAAATTAGTGTTTGTGTGATTTATATGTTGGAATGGGTTTATTTTGTGTCGTTTTGGGGAGTTGATTTGTGTAATTGAATTATTGTTTACAGATGGGTGCTCGATTGAGACTTGCTGCCTGCTGTTTTTGTTTGAGTGGAAGGGCAGCAAGTGATTGGCTGTGCTGGTCCTCAATCAGCAGGTGGTCGGGTCTCGACCTAGTGTCCTTTAGTTTAAAAACATCCGCGGGAGATAGCTCGGGGCTGCTGCAAGACCTGCCGTTTCGACGGCATCTTTGATTTATAGTTTGTTGTACTGTGTTTTATTTTGCACTTTCTGTACAGCTTGATGTACTAGTCCTCTGTGAGTTACCATTGCTGGTAACGTCACGTGACCACCTTTATTTTACTTTCGTTTTCTGTCCTGTTTGTTAATAAAACCTGCTCGCCTGTGCCGGCGTTTTCAACTTCACCCCAGTTGTCTCTCTGTATGCTTGAACAGCGACTACCCACACGCTCGACACAAGGAAGACCCTGTCACAAATGATGTTGGCAGTGGATTCCACTGCATCCTGCCGAAGCAAGGCTAGATGGCAACGGAGAGACAGGAGGAACAAACCCCTGAAATTTTTTTGGGGGGACAAGGGCAGACCGAGGTAACCCTGAGGGGCTGCTGAAGGAGATGGATGGAGCCGCGGTCCTTGTAAAGGCACTGTAATGGAGCCGAGAGATCCCACCAGAACGCCAGAGAGGCCGAGGAGGGTCAGTCCCCGAGAGCTGCAGAAGGTGGAATTCCAGTCAAGGGAGGAGGAGAGACTGCCTGCCCGGAAGCCAGCGGGAAGAACTGATTTCCGAGCGTCAGCGAAAGAGCATGTCGTTTGTGGGGGATCATCTCAGAAGGAGGCGGGGCAATTCTCCGGAGAGGAGCCCCCTAAAGGGACACTGGGTTTAGGGGGTAAGCAGGGTTGAATGGTTGACAGCATACTTCACATAGCATATCACTGCTTCAGTAATGGAAGTGCCTGTAATACCGTCTGAGATAACAACACATATTAGCAGCTACCATTCTGGTTAGCTGGGCTGGACACTGGGTCCTTGCATGTACATTTAATCCTTTTGACTCATCCAGGTCACACCTCCATTCAAAATCAGAATATGGTCGTGCATGCTTTGCAAGGGTGTGAGCTGTTCTAAAATCAGTTTTAGCTTTAAAATCAGAGGTGTTTACAGTGTGTAGTTACTGTTACGCTTTAGATGTACCTTGTTTGTCTTTTCCTTCATCAGTTTTGCGCAGTTATAATGATTAGCTGATGTTTCATGCACTTTAAAAATAGATTATCTTAAAAGGTAGTTGACTCAGTCACAAATGTGCCACTCTGGCTTTGGTCATACTGGACACAAACCTTGCAGTACATCTTATTTTCTGAAGGAATAGACTTGCTACAGCAAGTCCAATTGTGAAAGCCAGGTTACTTGAATTTTGCTGCCTCTTTTCTTTGCCTCCTTGTCTTGTTTGCGAATCATCTTCAGTCTTATGTTGTGATGGGGGTTTAAATGCGAACTTTCAGTACTATAAACTATCTACTTTTTACAAAACAGTTAAAAACGTCAAAACACAAAAATCGCTCAAGTGAATAGCAGTTTCCTCACATTGTTTCTTTGAAATGGACCATATTAAATTGTTCTAATTTTTTTACACTAAAGTAATATGACTGGTAGTAATATGATTGTTAAGCAATCAGCCCTTAAAACTAAAGTATTAAATGCTTTAAAATTTTACACTGATTAAAGGTCAACCTACCAAATAAGTGTTTTGTGTTCAAGCAATTGGACTTTCAAAAAAGAAATACATCATTGAAAAATTAAACGTAATGTGAGGAAATGGCCGTTTTCATGTCTAATGTACCTTGTTTGTCCGAAAGTTCACTTAAGCCACGGCAAGTAATAAATGAATTGCTTAAGTTAAGACAAATCCTAATTTAGCTCAGGTGTAACCAATCACCTTCAGAATCACACACCAAGTTAAGTGGCCTCTACCTATGTTAAATTGTAGTGATTCACATGATTTCAGGATAAATTCAGCAGTTCCTGTAGGTTCCCTCTGCTCGGTAGTGCATTTCAAAGCAAAGACTCAACCATGAGCACCAAGGCGCTTTCAAAAGAACTCCGGGACAAAGTTGTTGAAAGGCACAGATCAGGGGATGGGTATAAAAAAATATCAAAGGCCTTGATTATCCCTTGGAGCATGGTCAAGACGATTATTAGGAAGTGGAAGGTGTATGGCACCACCAAGACTCTGCCTAGATCAGGCCGTCCCTCCAAACTAGATGACCGAGCAAGAAGGAGACTGATCAGAGAGGCTACCAAGAGGCCAATGGCCAAGACTGGTCAAAGTGTGCATGTGACAACAATATCCCAAGCACTCCACAAATCTGGTCTGTATAGTAGGGTGGCAAGAAGGAAGCCATTACTCAAGAAAGCCCACCTTGAATCCCATTTGAAGTATGCAAAAAAAAAAAACTCAGGAGATTCTGTAGCCATGTGGCAAAAAGCTTTGTGGTGTAACGAAACTAAAATGGGACTTTTTGGCCTAAATGCAAAGCGTTATGTTTGGCGCAAACCCAACACAGTGCATCACCCAAAGAACACCATCCCTACTGTGAAGCATGGTGGTGGCAGCATCATGTTATGGGTGTTGCAATATGATGATAAAAAGATAATCGTGATAAAAATTCTGACAATTATTGTATCGTCAATATTTTTCAATATCGCGCTAATTATTTATAGGTATGATTTGTAATGCTAAATTATTAATACAAATAAGTCAAAATTGCAGTGATGGAATTTTTAAAGTGATCTGGAAGTACCATACTGTATACTTCATCCTGCATACTCTTTTCTGGTGTAGAAACTTTTATCTAGTTTTCTAATGCTTCGATTGGTCATTTTACATGGCCCAGCACTGTGTAGGATCAGTTGTGTTTGAATCACGTGTGCGTTTGCGGCGTGCACTACACTACAAGATGACATTGAAGAGACAAACCAGCTGTACCCTCCAAAAAATGAATGAAATCAATAATATGGGATTATTTTTTTTTTTTTTTTTAAATGACAACAATCAAATTCTTGAAGAGTGTGGTCCAATTTGTAAAGTGTGCAGAGTTAGTGTTCTCTGCAAGAGCAGCAACACAACAAATATGTTCATGCATTTTACAGACTACCACCGAACGCTTTATAAAGAAGCAACATCGGTAAGGAACAAAGTATGAACAGTTTAAAGTTAAATGAAGTATTAATAACAGTTGAAATGTGTAATTATTTTATGTTTTTGTAATTCTTTTCAACGTGATCTTTCTGTGCAGTGTACTTGAACATAACTTTCACTATTGGATATTTAAATTGTCACATGCTGTATATCCTTGAATCCGTTTTTTTTTTTGTTTCAACTAAATATTGGTGTTTTCAAAAATCTTAGTTTTAGACTGTGGCAGAGAGTCCCACCCCTTTATGTTTATTGGTGTTTTAGGTTGTGTGTAGTCTGTTTAATATTGGTGTTTATGTATAAAATACACGGGATATAAATATGGGTTATAAGTGTTTAAAATGTATATTTGTATTTAGGCACGAGGATTTCACAACACTTCACATGCAGGTAAAATGTAATATGTGAGCACGGGAAATTACACTTAATTCACATGCAGTTTTTTTAAATTTACATTTCAAATTTAAAAGTAAAAACAAAAATACACTGAAAATTGAAATTTAGAGAAAATGTGATGTAACACATTTGTTGAGAGCTACGCTGGTGGTATAATAATACATGCATACATACATTAATAAGTAGCTGTTTTATTTATGAATAAGATGTAATCAGACAAATATGAAATCATTTGGAAATATTGAACACATGTGGAGATATTTTAACACCCTTTCGATCATGTCTTTCACCACCAAACATGTTAGTGTTTTTACACAAAAACTTGAAATGAGTGCCATTTAAGTTTGTTCACCTCACGCCAATGAAAATATTTTGTTTTTATGTTTATAGTCAGTTGTTTTTTCCCCCCCTATATTGGACTATGTTGGAACCAAAACAGAACAATTTAAATGAGCAAAGAAAAAAAAAAATGAAAATACAAAAAAAACACTGAAAAAGCTTGGACAATTTTTTTTTTTTTAGTTAAAAAAAAAAAAAACCCGTTCTACTGACATTCCGAATTCGACAAATATAGTTATATATAAAAATGAAACCCAACCATATTTTTTTAGTTAAAGTTTAAGTTATACTGATTTCATACCTATTATAGCTTAATAAATAGTAAACCTTATAAATTTGTAAGGGTTTTTTTTTTTTTTTTTGTAGTTTCTTTGCAAATGATCGTGTTTATCGCAATTATCGTGATAATAAAAAACACACTAATTGTATGAGAAAATGTTCATATCGTGAGACCCCTAATGGGGATGTTTGTCATCGGCAGGGACTGGGGCAGTTGTCAGGATAGAAGGGGAAATGAATGGAGCAAAGTACAGAGAAGTCCTTGAGGAAAACCTGTTTTTTGTAAAGGTCAAATATTGCCAAATCTGTCCCAACAGATTCACAGCTGTAATTGCTGCCAAAAGTGCTTCCACCAAGTATTGACTCAGGGGGGCTGAGACTTATCCAATTATGATCTTTCAGTTTTGTATTTTTAATATAATTTTTTTCTCAATAAAAACTTTTTTTCCCCATTAACAGTGTTTAGACATCCTCTCAGCTTTAGCTCCTCAGTGCCTTAGAGCCTCAGTGCGCTCGCTACTTCCACTGATTAACACCCCCCTGTTGCTTCGCACCCTCGAGCCTCAGAGCCTCCGTTTCTGGACGCCCTCAGTGCTTGGGCAATCTATTTCTTGCTCACTCGTGCCTTGGTACTTGACACCTCATGCACATGGTGTGACCTTGATGGGAAGCATGCCAGTTTCATGCTTGCACGTTCTGTGGAGGGAAGCTTCCTCCAGAGGACAAGCACTTCCTCTGCGTCCGATGCCTGTGCATGCAACAAGCCTTCTCTACCTTGGGAGATGCAATTTTCTGCGAGATCTGTGCAGTGTTCCTGCCTCAGGTTCTATGCAGCAGACTCGCCAGGTCCACCAGTGTGGCTTCTCCGGCTAGCTCGACTGAGACGTCCGCGGCGCTGGGAGCCCCGGTCTCCCCCATCCTCCATTTATCCCAGAGCCCCTTGCAGAGCACTCATTGTGCTCAGACTCCGGTGCCTCATGCTTGCAGCCACTCTAGGTCTCCTGCACAGAGCGCTAAGCGGGTGAGACCATCAAAGCAGGCACAGGACATCTCCGACTTGAAGGACCAAACGGCTCAAGTCCTGGAGTATTTGGCCAGGCAGCAGGCCCAACCCCCTGCTCTGACCCCGGCTCCGCCACTAGCACCTGCCACAGAACTGACCCTGCCCTTACCGTGGTCATCTGGGATGTTTCAGAGCCAGACTTGGCTGTGGCTGAGGAAGACCAAGAAGCGGTCTTAATCACAGTCTTCTGGGACTGTAGCTCCTTCCCTCAGGATGAGGATGGAGATTTCCAGGAGCTAACCTTCGAGACGGGTCCCAGCTCCGAGACAACCTCAGAAGCTGGGCTTTCCCCTCTTACAAGCTCAATCCCTGCCTGTCTTCAGGAAGCGGGCATCATTGCCCCACCTTCAGCCCTTCCCATCATTAATTGATTTCCTGGAAGAGGTCCTCTTGGAACCATCCAACCTCAGTGCACAGTAGTGAATCGGCTTCTTTAGAAGGAGTGGGGGTGCTGGGCTTGGCGGAATTACTACCAGTTGACTTGACCATCACAGCCCTGGTGTGACCCGCTCCAGCAGGTGGTTTATCTAAGGACCCTGCATGCCCTAATGGTCACTGCATGGTAACAGAGGCCCATTTAAAAAAGTCCTATGCAGCAGAAGCGCAAGTCATGTACCTGGTCAACACGGCAGGCCTCCTCACAGCTTACCTGGATGGCATACTGCAGTTAGCTCCCCTCCCTGAACTGGTGGCTTCGGAGCTGCACCTAGTATCAGGCACCCTGCTCCAGATTTCCAGCTTCCAAGGGCAGGCCCTGGGCCGAAGCCTAGTAAGCCTTGTAGTAGCTCACAGACAACTTTGGCTTTCCCAAGTGATCCCTGATGAAGACAAATCGGCCATACTGGAGCGCCGATATCTCCTGACCATACCTCCGGGCCAGCGGTGGAGGAGATACTGCAATGCCCCCACCGAGAATGTGAGGCATCTCAGCAGGTAGCCTCAGTGCTCCCTTCCCAGGCTCCAGTGCAAGATAGAGCAAGACAGGGCGTCCACCCATGGCATGCACGATCACTCGGACGTTCCTGAACACTACTGCCCTACATAGCGACCTGAGGCATTGCCTTTAGGCTTCCGCAGCAGCTATTTTCACATCCCTATTCGGACTCCACTTACCCCCTGCACGTTCTCAAAGTGCGAAATAACTGGAAGACTGGTTGATCTGCTCCCAGCCGAAGGAAGAAACAGTGGCCCACGTGACAATCTGTCGAGGCTGGGTCTCACTCTCAATGATGCCAAGAGCCAATTATTACTGGTGTCACGGGAAATAAGTTACCTCGGAAATAAGTTAGCGTTTGCCTTTTTGAGCCTTTCTACGCATGCACGAATCTTAGAACTTAAAGGCAAGGTTCTCTGTGGAGATTTATCCAAAATGACAGGACGACGTGTTTTTTTGAGAAACGAAAACAGGTACTATTGGATTGCAGACAGTAATTTTTGTTTGAATATTTTGTCATCTTATTTGTCAAAGTGTATTGCAGACAGTATTTTTTGTTTAAAAAGGTTACATTTATCGTAATGTATGTTACTTTTAATTTGAGAAAACACACAAAACTATTGGCTTCTTATACATACCATCCTAAAGTGCAATTACATTATTTATATGAACATCTGTAATCCTAGTTGACATGATGGATGACTTGCACAGTACCAAATACTATACTAATAATTCAGATAGCTTTCCAATTTAATGTAGTACCCTGTGCAAATCTCTTATCCTCACTTCTACAATGAAAGTCCCCACTCACCAGTCAATATATCCCTTATGGAAAGAAAATATATGTCTGAATATACTGGCATACCAGATATTGTCACTTTTATTAAAAGGTTTTTAGTTTAGATTTTTACTGTTCTTTGTTGTTGTTTGATGCACTTGCATGACTACCAATAACTTTAAAAGTGTTCCAATAAAAGAAAAACCGTAATGTCAAATAATGTTTTATATTGATCAATATAATTAATAGATATTAATTATATATTATGTAATATAATAGATAATATATTATTCATTATACTGTCAAATATAATGCAATATATGGATAAATAAACTGTATAATTGTGACGGAAATATAATGAGTTCTGGTTGGAAATCTCCCTCCTGACCTGTGAGGGCACAAAATAGCAAAAGGGAAAGTCCAGAAACAGGCTGGCCTGACAATTAATTTCCAGAGTCAGGAAGTCAGTCAGCCTGAATGAAGGTGAGACTCCATTGCAGGAACGTATTGACCTGGAGGGTAAACGAGGTAGCAGCTGCAAGCAATAAAAGCAGCTGCAATTGTTTGCCAAGGGGTCATGAGTAATAGCATAAAAGGGCCAGAAAATCAGTAATCTTTTACTTCACTTGGGTTTGCGCTTTAACCTGGAAGGACTGAGAGAGCTGCAGTAGTGACTGCTGGAAAAATAAAAAAGAGAATGTGAAAGAATATTTGTGATTGTTGTGTTTGTTTGTATTGTCTGTTAGTAACTGTCTGTGTTTATTGAACCACCAGACAGCTAACACGTATCTGGAGCTGTCGCCTTGTGCCAGCACAAGCCAATAGTCACTGCACCAATAGTCACGAAATAACATTGTTTATCACCCACCACGAGCATGACTGGACGCACCCAGGACTGGTGACTGTGTGCCGTATTATTGTGGGGCAGATAAGTCTGCGATTATTGTTTAGGACTGTAACCCTGTTTTCATCTCCATGCAATACACATCGTTGTGTATTGCCGGGATTTATTATTTGGTCGCCATGACCCGGATTATAAATAAAACCACTTTCCCAACTGGATTATAATTGTCTGTGATTACTCCTGCACTGCATCAACTCTGCACCTGTTCACAATCATCAGCCACTTTGCCAGACACGCTGGTGTCGGTGCTGAAAAACAGACGGGACGTAGAAGAGAGAAGGAGGGACACCGCACTCATTGAGCAGGTAGGCTGGCAATTTCCACAGCGCCAGCCCCTACCGCAGCACCCATTATGTCAGCACCAAAGGCTCGGGTGATGAAGATGTCGGCAGAGGACGACCCAGAGGCATACTTGGTGGCATTCGAATGGCTGGCTACCACTGCGGCTTGGCCGAGGGAGTTCTGGGCAAGTCAGCTGGGACCCTACCTGACTGGGGAAGATCAGGCAGCCTATCAGGCGATGAGCAACCACAACGCCGCCAACTATGACCTGGTCAAACAGGCCATCCTCCGCTGCCTCAACATAACCCATCGGGCACAGTTTAGGGAGTGCCGAAGATCCCTGGAGACACGCCCCATGGTGGTCGCAGAGCGGTTGTGTGACCACATGGTGCACTGGAAAATAAGACCCCAGAAAATATGACCGTGGTACAGATGGGGAAAGCAATAGTGGTGGAGCAGTTCTGTCATGTGGTCGTCACGTGAAGCTGGCGGAAGACTTCGAAGACTTCCTAGCTTCTGCCCGGATAGGGATACTGTCGACCCCTGCTATTCAGAGAAGCCAACCCTTACCTCTCTCTCCTCCAACATCACCACCACCATCAGCCCAGAGACCCAGACCTCCGAGACTGCCGACCCCAATGGCCCTCTTGCCCCCCCCCCCCCCCCCCCCCCCCATGGAGACCAAGGTTGGCCCCCAGCTGGGGTAGAGGTGCTGCCCCTGCCCCGTTGCCATACCAGCAGCGGGACAGATTCTTAACTCCTGATCCCTCTGTCCCCCCGATTTGTTTTAGGTGCAACCAACAGGGACATATGGCTAGGTCATGCCCTGCTGCCGTGGAGTGTGACGTGGCCACATGTAATTGGACACCTGAAATAGGTAAGCACAGGGAAAATGGTTGGGAGGGGCCTTGTATGATTGATGTGGTTTTAGGTAATGTGAAAACCCGCACATTAGTAGACATGGGTTGTTAGCAAACCTTAATTAGGACAGCTCTCCTGGGCGAGAAATCGGCTAGATTTGGTCGGTCGTTCGACCCAGGACAACCTCAGATCGCCTCAGCACGACAACCGCAGCATTACGACAAAAATGCACTAATTCGAACCTTTCAACCAGTAGATAAGGTAATGCTGCTACTTGCCTTATCAAAATCGAAATTGTGTGCTAAATGGCAGGGGTCATATGAAGTGATTCGGGCTATAGGGAAGGTGAATTATGAAATTAGACAGCCCGATCACTGTAATGAACGTGAAATTTATCATGTAAATTTATTATAGCCCCAGACAATATAAAGGATGATTTAGGCCCCTCTCCAAAGACTCCTAGCACAAACCTCATTTCGATGGGGGAACAATTGGTTCCAGATCAGCAACGGGAGCTGCGTAAGCTTATTGAGGAGTTCAGCAATGTTTTTTCTGACTTGCCCGGCAGAACTAATTTGGTTGAATATGACGTTATCTCTCTGCCAGGTGTCATCGTGCGAGAAAGACCGTACCGGATCCCAGAGAGTAGACGAAGTGACGTTCGCCAAGAGGTATGGGACATATTTGATCTTGGGGTGATTGAGCCTTCTAGGAGCGAGTGGTGCAATCCTATTGTCAAAGTGGCCGAGAAAGATGGCACCAACCTCTTCTGTGTAGATTTCAGAAAGGTAAACACTATTGCCAAGTTCGATGCCTTTGTGTGTTTATAGTGTAGCCTATGTAAAACAATTTTATGTATAATTTGCAATTATTCTGGGTATGTGGACAGTTGTGCAGAATGTGTTTTTGTTAGGTAACCCTTTTTGCTTAAAGCATAAACTTTTATTATTTACACATTGTGTTGCATAATATTCTAAAAGTACAATATCTAATCTTTAATTTACAGCTCTTTTTACTGGCAGACAAGCAGAGATTTATATTTTTAAATACTAAATAAAAAATAAGCAAGCAGATTTGGTGGACTTAAATGGTAACTAAAGGTGTTTTGTGGGTGTGTTACATAAGAAAGTTTACAAACGAGAGGAGGCCATTCGGCCCATCTTGCTCATTTGGTTGTTAGTAGCTTATTGATCCCAAAATCTCATCAAGCAGCTTCTTGAAGGATCCCAGGGTGTCAGCTTCAACAACATTACTGGGGAGTTGATTCCAGACCCTCACAATTCTCTGTGTAAAAAACTGTCTCCTATTTTCTGTTCTGAATGCCCCTTTTTCTAAACTCCATTTGTGACCCCTGGTCCTTGTTTCTTTTTTCAGGCTGAAAAAGTCCCTTGCGTCGACACTGTCAATACCTTTTTGGAATTTTGAATGCTTGAATTAGGTTGCCACGTAGTCTTCTTTGTTCAAGACTGAACAGATTCAATTCTTTTAGCCTGTCTGCATATGACATGCCTTTTAAGCCCAGAATAATTCAGGTCGCTCTTCTTTGCACTCTTTCTAGAGCTGCAGTATCTTTTTTATAGCGAGGTGACCAGAACTGCACACAATATTCAAGATGAGGTCTTACTAGTGCATTGTACAGTTTTAACATTACTTCCCTTGATTTAAATTCAACACTTTGATGTACAATGTATCCGAGCATCTTGTTAGCCTTTTTTATAGCTTCACCACATTGTCTAGATGAAGACATTTCTGAGTCAACAAAAACTCCTAGGTCTTTTTCATAAATTCCTTCTCCAATTTCAATATCTCCCATATGATATTTATAATGTACATTTTTATTTCCTGCGTGCAGTACCTTACACTTTTCTCTATTAAATGTCATTTGCCATGTGTCTGCCCAGTTCTGAATCTTGTCTAGATCATTTTGAATGACCTTTGCTGCTGCAACAGTGTTTGCCACTCCTCCTACTTTTGTGTCGTCTGCAAATTTAACAAGTTTGCTTACTATACCAGAATCTAAATCATTAATGTAGATTAGGAATAGCAGAGGACCTAATACTGATCCCTGTGGTACACCGCTGGTTACCACACTCCATTCTGAGGTTTTTCCTCTAATCAGTACTTTCTGTTTTCTACATGTTAACCACTCCCTAATCCATGTACATGTGTTTCCTTGAATCCCAACTGCGTTCAGTTTGAGAATTAATCTTTTGTGCGGGACTTTGTCAAAAACTTTCTGGAAATCTAAATAAACCATGTCATATGCTTTGCAATTATCCATTATCGATGTTGCATCCTCAAAAAAATCAAGCAGGTTAGTTAGACACGATCTCCCTTTCCTAAAACCATGTTGACTGTCTCCCAGGACCCTGTTACCATATAGGTAATTTTCCATTTTGGATCTTATTATAGTTTCCATAAGTTTGCATATAATAGAAGTCAGGCTTACTGGTCTGTAGTTACCTGGTTCAGTTTTGTTTCCCTTTTTGTGGATCGGTATTACGTTTGCAATTTTCCAGTCTGTCGGTACCACCCCTGTGTCAAGAGACTGCTGCATGATCTTGGTTAGCGGTTTGTAAATTACTTCTTTCATTTCTTTGAGTACTAGTGGGAGGATCTCATCCGGCCCAGGGGATTTGTTTATTTTAAGAGCTCCTAGTCCCTTTAACACTTCTGCCTCAGTTATGCTAAAGTTATTTAAAACTGAGTTCAAACAAATTTATTTACATACATAAGATGTAAAACAAAATTTGTAAAAAACTGTAAGACATACATGTACCTGTCAGAACTGCTTATAAATAAATTCACGGATGGCGCCTACATGGGGCTTCCCGGTAAGGGCCCGAAAAGGGCAACACTTGGGGGTGCGAGAGTGCTTTACCAACAATTTTTTAAACATGAAATGGCGCGACAGCCGCTGTACTCTAAGTATCGGGTCAGGCAGCATCCTCTGGCTGCTTGGCGGCTTGGTGGAGCATGGGGCAGTTCCAGAGACAAGACAACTCTAAACTCCCGTGTCTCACCGGGTCAGGCAGCATCCTCTGACTGCTGGGTGACTGCATAAGAAACAAACATTTAGGACAAAGGGACAGGCCCTTGAACTCTGCTCAGGGAGAGATGGAAAAATTGGTCTCCCGTATGATTGGAGACCTAAAGCATACAGATAGGATAGGATAAACTCCCCCCCATGCAGGCCCGCTTGGTGGTGTGTATAGACTTGGCTTACTCCAGGGGAGCTGAATGGTACTTGGACTTTGAAAGGAAATGAGGGTAAAAACAGCAAAGAATTAGTGCCTAGCTGGAGGAGAAGTGCATGAGCTGTGACAGGACAGGTGTGCCAGGGCTCCCCTTTGACCTCCGTGGAACTGTGGGTGCTGATGCTCCTGGAACCTAGGGGGCCCTGTGTTGACAATGCGGTTGAAAAGAGGAGGAGGAAGGAGGAGGACAAAAACAAACACAAGTCAGAGAGTGGAAATAATGTGAAATATAACTAGAAAGGAGAAAGAGATTGACAAGTGGAGCTGCCAAGCTGTGCTAGCTACGCCTTTTGACTGATCACTTCCACTTGGCCAAGCGTGGCTGGTGAAAGTTAAGGTGACATATATATATATATATATATATATATATATATATATATATATATATATATATATATATATATATATATATATATCGTTTTTAAAAATGGGGGGCTTTTAACACATAAAAATGGCTACATGCAATGTATTTTGAAGTTTTAATTTTGTTCTGTTTTTTAATTGTTTAGCACTTCTCAAATGACAACATTAAAGAGCATGAAAAGAGTAGCAACATGTCATCTGCAGATATTTTGCAAGATTTAACTAAAAAAAAAACCCTGATGTCACAATGGACAGATTAGAGGTGTATTCAGAGGAAGACAAAATTGGGACTGATTGTTAATGTAGTGAAACAAATTCAGTTGATGACAGTATAAGCATTGCAAGCAATGATACAGTATCTTTATATCTGTCATATGGATCTACTGAAGCTGCATTGCATAAATGTTCAGCATTTAAAAGTAGATGCCAACATTTTGCCTGATTATGAACAAAATCTCACATTTGAGTTTCCTGCCATTTCATTAATGAATCCTTCTCTCACACACAACACATGCAATTCCAGTTCTCAAATGGATGAAGACCAGTTTGTTGGTGTCAGTGTAGAACCTAATTCTGATTGTAATATAACAGTGGACGTACTTTCTTCAGTAGTTACAGAATTACACACCAATGACAATGTTGCCCATTGTGAACATTCTATTGATCACGTCACCCAGTCTTTACAAAACAACTTAGGTAGTTGTTTAACTGAAAATGTAGAAAGTTTTTTTTTTATTTCTAATCTATCTAGTTCACAGAGTGATGAATACTTGGGAGCAGGTTATCCAGAATCATCGGTACTCTTTGAGAGTGAAGAGTCAGAAGATGGTGAAAGCTGTCCAGATGAAATGAAGAATAATCAAACTAATCTTACTTGGAATAAATGCACAAATGAACATGACCAAGATAATTAATTACATTTTGATAGAAGTAAAGGTTCTCAACAGGATGTATGTTTTTCTCACATAGATTTTAATTCAGGGACAATTCCAGGTGAAAGTGACGCAAGTGATTTGAATGAAGACAACTTTGAAAATATCATTAACTTTGATTTTTCAACCTGTCCAGAATCTGGATGTCCACAAAGAAATGGAGAGTTATTATATCAGGAACATTCCTGTGGTCAGAGTAAAAAATCACATAAAGGTACTTCACAACAGGACACAGAACTAAATCTACGAAGCCTGAAAAAATTTAGAAAAGATGTTGTTCCTCACAACAATGACAATGATCCAAACTGGAGACTTCAATCTTTACAACAGAACACTAGTAGTTATGTAACTCATGATTTAAAAAGTGTTGTGATTTCTAGTCTATTTGGTGCCCAGAGTGAAGATCTGGAATGAAATTATTCAGGATCGCCTGTACTCTTTGCAAGTAAAGATTCTGAAGATGTTTAAAGCCATACCAAACAGAAACCTACATTTAAATTACATGGGAATACTGATTCATCACTTCTCTTTGAATCTGATAGACCAGAAGAAATTGATAAAATTGCAACCAATCTTTCACAGCAGTGCACAGATGAACATGACCAACACACTGAATTACATTTTGATAGCAGTGGCGAAGGTTTTCAAAAGGTTGTTCCAACTGACTTGAATGAAGACAACTTTGAAAACATCAATGACTTCAATGGTGAAAGTGAAGTAAATGTCTTAATCCAGACTGAACACCCACAAACAAATGAAGAGTTACTATATAATGGCTCTAGTTTAACAAGAGGACAGAATTTATTATTAATTCTTTCATTTGTTTTGAGACATGGACTAATAGGCTAGGCACTTTCTCATCTTTTAGATCTAATTAATATTCACTGTCAGGAACCACCAATAACAACTTCAAAGTATCTTTTCTTTAAAGAACTTCGACCAGTGCATGGACATTTACAATTTCACATCTATTTTTCCATGTGCGAATACTACATTGGAAACGAAGGAGCCAATGGACTATGTGATGTTTGCAAATCACCATGAAATAGGAATGACAGCTTAAAAAATAGTATTTTCTTCATATACTTACCCATGAAAACACAATTAGAAGAACTTCTTCAGAAAGAAGACTTTTCTGCTTCAATAAAATCCACTTTCTATAGAAAAGTGAATGTATCAGATACAAATGAAGATGTTTACAGTGGAAGGATATACCAAGAATTGAGCAATAAGTGAGGGCCTCTGCAGGGCCCATATAGCTTGTCCTTAACACGGTGACGGTGTTTCAGTTTTCAAATCATCAAGTTACAGCTTTTGGCCTTTACAAGGAATTATCAATGAGCTTCCTTATCCTGTGTGTGTTAACAATGTAATGCATTTTTGTTTGTGATTTGGGAAAAGCAATCAAATGTTAATACATTTTTGAAGCCTTACACAAATGAATGTGAGAGTTTATCCCAAGAGGGTTTTGTGTGGATAAATCCTAAAACAGGTCTTTCTGAACAGTCCAAGGTTGTGACAGCTGTAATAATGTGTGACTCAGTAGCAAGACCCATGCTGAAAAATATGATTCAATTTAATGGTAATTTGGATGCAGACTTTGAATACATCCCGGTGAACAGGTCTGTAAAGTTAATGGTACTGTTAGAATCTACCCATATAAAGAAGTGCCAAAGAGAGTTCATGCTTCGACAGTAGAATCAGCAAAGGATGCTTTTAAAGCAAAGAAAACTGTCAATGGAGTAAAGGGTCCTACATGTCTAGATAATATTCCATACTTTGACATCATATGTGGAATGCACAGTGTGCATCTTGGAGATGTGAGACAAATGGCACATATGTGGCTTGATAGCCAGTACCACAAAAAACCCTACTACAATGGAGGCATGTAGAAAGTACTGGATCAGCAACTAATGACAATTAAACCACCCTGCAACATAACACGAGTGCCCTGATCAATTCTTCAAAGGAAATTTTGGAAAGCCAATGAATGGCAAAATTGGCTACTTTTTACAGTCCTTCTGTGCTAAAGGGGATTCTTCCACATGCTTATTATCATCACTGGTTGATTCTATGTTCACTTTATGCAAGCAGGTAGCAGCAAGTCAATCAGACAACAAGAACAAATACACAATAAAATAAAATTAAGACACAGGCAATCTGCTGAATGTTGATGTTGCTAATTGTACAGAGACAATTCATTTTTGAGAAATCATAGATTAGCTACAGGTAACATTTTAGGAGCATATTTAGAATTAATTATTATTCTTACAAGAAAATGGCATAATGAAAAAAATCCATTCCGGCGACACTCAAAACCTTTCAAATTGGGCTTAATCATGATGTTCAAATGGATGACTAGAATGAATAACATAATGCATTTCTGTGTATTGTGTATATAAAAATGCTTGATTGGTGTTTACTTTGGAGATGAATGAACTCGTTACATTTACAAATCAGTGTGCTACCACAGTAGACTTTGTCACTGCATGATATATATATATATATATATATATATATATATATATATATATATATATATATATATATATATATATATATATATATATCATCCAGGAAAAAAAGACAGTATCCAAGGCCTTTTTTAAAAAAAATTTACTTCAAAAACATACAGCTATGTCGAATAAGCTGGCCTTTAAAGAAACACACATTGTGTTTCCTTGTGATACAATACTGTCCACATTCAATAAAACAGTGGTGTTATCAGTTCATTCATTTGAAAACTCTACACCTAGCTATGGAGCTAACTGTGTATTTGAATGGTCCGTATGTATGTGTGCACGATATATTGCGTGGTCTCGTCTGTTGTCATATCGGTACATACTGTGGCAACACCAATGATAGCAGTTTGTCGGGGTAATGCCATTACTAATGGTGACTGTCCATCATTCTGCATTCTCGCTTGGCTATTGTGTGCAGTTGCTATATTGGTAGTGAAATTGCAGACGGTTTTGCGAGGCACAACCAAGATTTGCGAGTTGCTCAAAAACTGCTATATTCCAATGTCTCACAACTGCTTTGTGCCATTTTGGAATATGTCTCATTTTGTGCCAAAGCACTATTTTTTTGCGAGGCACAAATTTTGGAGGAGATTGCGTGAAGATCTAAGATCGGGCCCATAATTCCTTAGTTGGAACTAATCAAGCTACATATTTAAAAATGGAGTATATAACCACTTTAAAAAGAGAACTGCAGGGAAGAAAAAAAGCTGTTGATCTTTCAGAGTTCAAAGGCAAATGTGTGCTGATAGATTTACCAGTGTCCTTGTGTTTATGCATGCAGACCACCGAAGTACCTTGTCCAAGATTAAACCATAATACCATGCTACTGACCAAAGATAGAAAAATGAATTGTAAAATCAGCATTGTAGCAGATACTTTAACAGATACTGTAATTACCACAAACTGATACTTTAAGTTTCTTATAGATTGCTTAATGCCAGATTTACACTGCCCGATTTTTGCTGATCGCCGATTAGCTGAGGAGTCCGCAACTAATTTCTTAAAATCTGAGACAAAAAGAGGTTGTCAGGGACAAAATGGTCAATAAGTGTGAGAGGGTCTATGATGCCCCATTAATGGCTTCTGCAATCTCTGCGAGATTACTTTGTTGCATATTTAAACCTATGACAAACTTGTAGTAGCCTCTTAAAGTTGTATTCTAGTCTGTTCAAAAGTGCAACACTCGTAGTACAAAATATTTATTAGATTAAAAGTCTTCAAATTATTAATCAGAATTTGGTATTCTGGTGAAGATCGCTTGACGGTCAATCTCCCATGCCAATCTTTTAATCTAATAAATATTTTGTACTATGAGCGAGTGTTGCACTTTTTGAACAGATTAAATTTTATTATTTTGGATGCACCTCAACTCAAGTTGGTTCAGAGCACAGACGTCAAGGAAATAAATATTGATATTGTATAATGTTATAACTGTTATAAACGTTTATTTATCACAATATTGAACATTTGTGCAGTCTATGGCCCTGAACTATAAATTCTCATGGAATTTGCAGATTATGAAATTAGCAATATCCACGGTCCTATTAAACCAATTGCACGGCCAAATGGATCTTCTCCGCATTTTCTTCTTTTGTTTCTGCGCAAAACAATGCACAGACAACAGCGATGCCTCCTTGCTTGAGTCCACGATTCTCCCGAATGATGTCTACAATTCTGCAATGCACAGTCCGCGACAAGATATCTCGTGTAGTGTGTGTAGCTTGCAATCCTCGATCTACAGTGAGAAATTGTAGCTCAATCAATAAGTGTGAGTGGCTCTGCGTCTCCCGATTGCAAAAATCGTGCAGTGTAAACCCATCTTACTGTGGTACTTTGATCATTTGGGAGGTTTTACAGACATTGGATTACCATAAACTGTAAATACCATACCTGAAATAACATACTCAGAGTCAATCTGGATATTTAATCCCAGCTGTGTGTAATGGATAGACATACACCTTGTGTAACTCAATATAACATAATGGTGGTTAATAGAAGAGTAAAACAGAAATGATCAGTCTTATATTCCACTGGGACATAAAATAATCTGAACTGGAAATTTTGACAAGAACATAATAACATTCTAACAGGTTTAAACAGCTTCAGATATGTTTAATAAATATTATATGCAGATGTAATGTTTTATTTTTAATGTAATGGTTTCCAAATAATTAAAGCAATGTGGAGAAGCAATTTAGTTAATACTTTACAAATCCTAAAGAGACTAAGGCCTGGACCAAATCAAAACTGTGACCCACCAACTAATCGCAAATTACCAACACAGTATTAATGGCAGGTTCCCTCTGGGGTAGAAGGGATAACCTTGACAAACAAAAAAGCCGCCATCAGTACCAGGTTTGTAATTTGCGATTAGCAGGTGGGTCAAAGTTTTGATTTGGTCCAGGCCTAAGAAATGGTAATTATAAATGTACTTGATTTCATATTCATAGTAACATTGTGCATTACTCATAAATTACTATTTTGTGTGATCAGTGTAAAATGTGTTCCTAATAAACTATTTGTGCTATACTAAACTATTTGAACGGCAGTGCTCTTTGACATTCGCGTCAGACTGTATCTATCAAGTGTCCTATATCATACTTGTTTATTCAGTCAGAAGGAGATATCATACTTATATTTCTGTTTACTATCTATATTAGTCTGGCACTTCTTGGAAAATTGTTTCACAACTATTCACAATTACTCTACAGTATAAATTTATTTTTATAACCTTATATTCAACTATATAATCAAAATAAGGGTTTTTGACTACAAATTATGTGAAGACTGAAGTTTTATTAAACAACTATTTTGCCATATATTGACACATTATATTATATAATATATTTGTTAAGCTAAGTTTGCAATATAGTGGTATACAGTGCCCATAGAAAGCCTATATCCCCTTTCAAAATTTTCACCTTTTGTTGCCTTATAGCCTGGAATTAAAATGCATTACAATAGTTTTTTTTTTCATCTGTCTACACATCCTACCCCACAACTTCCAAGCAAAAAAAATATTCTTGAAATTTGTAGGAAATTAATTAAAAATAAAAACTGAAATAGCTTGGTTGGATAAGGGCCCACCCTCTTTGTAATAGCAATCCTAAATTAGCTCAGGTGTAACCAATCGACTTCAAAATCACATATCAAGTTAAGTGGACTCCACCGATGTTAAATTGTAGTGATTCACATGATTTCAGGATAAATTCAGCAGTTCAATCTGCTTGGTAGTGCATTTCAAAGCAAATATTTAACCATGAGAGCCAAGGAGCTTTCAAAAGAACTCTGGGACAAAGTTATTGAAAGACACAGATCAGGGGATGGATATAAAAAATATCAAAGGCCTTGAATATCCCTTGGAGCACGGTCAAGGCAATTATTAAGAAGTGGAAGGTCTGTGGCTCCACCAAGACCCTGCCTAGATCAGGCCATCCATCCAAACTGGATGACCGAGCAAGAAGGAGGCTACCAAGAGCCCAATGGCAACTTTGCAAGAGCTACAGACTTATGGCCAAGACTGGTCAAAGTGTGCATGTGACAACAATATGACAAGCACTCCACAAATCTGGCCTGTATTTTACTCAAGAAAGCCCACCTTGAATCCCATTTGAAGTATGCAAAAAAACACTCAGGAGATTCTGTAGCCATTTGTGGTCTGACGAAGCTAAAATAGAACCTTTTGGCCTAGATGCAAAGCGTTATGTTTGGCGCAAATCCAACACAGCGCATCACCTGTGAAGCATGGGTGGTGGCAGCATCATGTTATGGGGATGTTTCTCATCAGCAGGGACTGGGGCACTTGTCAGGATAGAAGGGAAAGTGAATGGAGCAAAGTACAGAAAAGTCCTTGAGGAAAACCTGCTGCCCTCCTGCAAGAAAGCTGAAATTGGGACAGAAGTTCACCTTTCAGCATGACAACAACCCAAAGCACACAGCCAAAGCTACACTGGAGTGGCTAAGGAACAAAAAGGTAAATGTCCTTGAGTGGCCCAGTCAGAGCCCCGACCTAAATCCAATCGAAAATTTGTGGCATGACTTGAAGATTGCTGTCCATCAACGCTCCCCAAGGAACTTGACAGAGCTTGAACAGTTTTGTAAAGAAGAATGGTCAAATATTGCCAAATCTAGGTGTGTAAAGTTGATAGAGACATATCCCAACAGATTCACAGCTGTAATTGCTTCCAAAAAGTATTAACTCGGGGGTGGAGATCCAATTATGATCTTCAAGTTTTTCCCCTTAACAGTGTGGAGTATGGTGTGTAGGTAAGTGGAAAAAAAAATCCTCATTTAAATGCAATGAATATATATATATATATATATATATATATATATATATATATATATATATATATATATATATATATATAACATGTATAAAGTGTGACGTGGATTTGAATAAAAACTGGCAATTGAATAAAAACAGCTGTGACTACTTTGCTTGACTCCTTGGTCCTTAAATTGCCCATCACCGCTGTTACTCAGAAACATTTTTATGTACATGTTTTGAGTTATTTCTTTATTCCACCTTTACAAAGAAGATTGATGTTTGATGCTCTTAGCGTTGGCTGTATAACGCTCCCTCACCCATATTAGACCCACCTTTGTGCCACACAACCACACACTTTGCGCTCCTGTAGTCTACTCTGGCCACCCATGATTTGTACCTTTTGTCTCTCAGCCAAAGTTCATTGAACCTAAACTTTCTATGCATAATTTATTCGTATGTGCATAAATCCGATCAATGTAAAAAGTGATGGCAACGATCGAAAGGCAGACCTCGCCCTTACCCAACATGTTAATATTACATGCTAACCAATAAAATATATTGTTTCTAGGTAACTGTGGCAGCATTACAGTGGAAATCTAATGAATGCTCAATATTTCAACCTCATTCTAACTAGTGTATGCCAGGAAATGCCACATAACATAAATAGGGTCACGTCCTCTCAAAGCAGTGACTGTCTCACTGGATTGTGGACACAGTTTCAACTGCCTATACTAATGCCGGATGACCTCCTCCTGGGTGGATGGCTGCGCACTCTACCAGAGGAGTGGCTACACCATGAGCCCTCTTTAGAGGAGCCTTATTTTCTGACAGATGTACTGCGGCTAGCTCTTACCCAGCATACTACTAGGTTCTACCGACTTAATATGGTAGATCCCTCTATGCCTTCGTTAGGCACAAGGGTCCTTGAGGTTGCATGCTTGCACCGCTAACTGGGGTTTTGCGGTCTTAACATCCTTCATCTGCTGTCTCTGCTACTCTCCCTTGTGACGGCTTTGGTATACTTTTCCCAAAAGTATTGTTGGTTGTCGTCTTTGAATTGAAAGGGAACGTTAGGTTACGTATGTAACCCTGGTTTACTGAAAGAGAAGACGACCACCAACCTGCAAGGTTGCATCAGTCGCCTTCGCAGGTTCCATGCAAAAGAGGAAGTGAGCTCCGTGGCGTGACTATTTGTTCCCTTGGGAGGCGGGACCGAGGATGTCACTCCCCGGAGGGGCCTATCAGCAGCTCTGACATAAAATGCTCAGTGAATACGTGACCTGTGGCAGTATTGCTGGTGGTCATATTTTCTTTCAGGGAATCGGGGTTTTCTAGTTCTGTGTCTCATGATGACCCCTTGAGGTGAGACACAGCTTTGTAGAGTGTATTGGTTTCCAGGACCACATAATAAGCAAGACCACAACTCTAATGATATGGCAAAGATAAGTATTGTACTCCAGTTTGGTTTCTCACGACTGCCCCTTGAGGTGAGACGTAGGGTTGCGGAGTGTATTGTTTTCCTAACCCACACTGCGTGCTTCCCCAGAGGAGCTTCCAATACAGTATAATCCTTCTTGGCCAAACATGTAAGTAACAACAGAATTGTATTATTGTTTTAATGAGTCATTGTATTTTACTTTGGTTTATTATGTCTTTCTCTTTTCAGGGTCCCAAATAATAACTTTTCTACTATACAAAACTATGCTTTGTATATTCTTTGTCTTGTCTACTGCACTAACACTAATAAAAACTACATGCGTTTACCAACTCAAACAATATAAATGTAGTACTCACATTATTTGCTTTGGTAAATCACTAGGTTCCATGTTTCTTACAGTGCGTCCTGATCCCGCGATTCTCAATCTGGTCCAGGTTTGCAAGCTTCGTGTCAGACACACAATAAATAACTTTTTGTGGTTTTCTCCGTTAACAATACACAATTGTAGCAGTAAACAATAAACCAACTAAAGCAGTGTGACAGGATGGTCGCAGTTTGCAGGTGCATAGTGATGTCACAAACCAGGAAATAAAAATAGACAGGTCGTGTGAAATGATGAAGGTGCTGATGAGCAGTTTAATAAGCAGGCAGTAAAATAAAAGGTTTGACAGAAACAAACAGACAAACAAAATGAATTAACACTAAATGAAACAGACAAACAGCGAACGAACAGAAAACACGGGGAGTTAAATCAATTATTTTCTTTTTGTTTTCTCCTTCTCCCCACCCGTTCTCCATTCACCGAACACACAACCCAGAGTGAGTGAAAACATGCTGCTTTTATTCAGCTGTACCAAGACTCGATTGCTAATCAATCATTCAATTGGAGTCTTGGTACAACTGCTCGTGAATTAATGAAGTGCAATTCCCCGTGCTCACATATTATTACATTTTACCAGCACGTGAAGTGCTGTGCAATCCTCTTGCCTAAATACAAATACACATTTTAAATCACTTGTGTTCATAACCCATATATTATATCCCATGTACCAACTACAATACACCAACATTAAAACAATACATTCAACATATAACACAAAAATATGCACAGGGGCTGGGCACACTGCCACATACCTCCTGCCTTGTACGCAGCACACGTGGCCTCAATGGCAAACTCGCCCTTCAGTCGTCCCGGTTGCAGTTCCGGCCCAGTCCCGGGCAGTTCCGGCCCAACAGGGGCAACAATAAGTCCATAGGGGGCGGCCATGGTGGGAGGTCCTTCACCTACCCCTTCTTCGTGGCTGGCAGCTCCTTCTTCCGGGGCTCTCACCACACTTTATCCAGCAGTGAAATTGCTGCAGGGGTAGGTGGTCTCCTGACCTCTCTCCTCTTCTTCATAGCCGGCAGCTCCCTCTGGTGGGGCTCCGGCCACACTGACCCTTGTGACCAAGCAGAGCTGACGGCGACCCCTGGCGAAGCAGTTCTGGCGACCCCAGGCGAAGACAGCAGTGGACCGTCAGGAGACGAACTCGGGAGGGGAGCCCCTGGCCATAGAGGCAGCAGCGGGGGCTCCACTTGTCCCTCGTACCCTGCAACCGGTGGCTCAACAGGTGATGCGGAGCATCAAGAAATCCCAGGAGATGCAGGGCAGCAGGCAACCCCAGGCGATGCGGAACAGCAGGCAACCTTGGACGAAGCGAGACAGGCATCCTTGGGCGAAGTGAGGCAGGAAACCTTGGGTGAAGCGAGGCAGGCATCCTCAAGCGATGACGTGAAGGGATCCTTGGGCGGTGTCGTGCAGGCATCCCCGAGTGATGACGTGAGGGCATCCTTGGGCGGTGTCTTGCAGGTATCCCCAAGCAAAGACGGAGTCAGGACCAGTCGTGGTGCTGTGGTTGGCCATTGTGGCAGTGCTAGCCCTCTTCGGCCAGGCTGTTTTCCGCCGTGCTCCCCTCAGCAGACTATGCAGTGGCTGCTAAGGAATGCCAACATCACGTCCTGGTCCTTCTTCTGGTGAAGGGAGAGGCAGCTCCTGCTCCTCTCCCACTGGTGGTGATGGAGGCAAAGATAGCTCCAGCTCCTCTCCTCATGATCATGGGTGAACTGATACCAGCAGGCACTCACCCTCTCCTGGTGGTTGTGGACCCAGCAGGCATTCTCCCTCTGCTGGTGGAAATGGACCCAGCAGACATTCACCCTCTGTGGTTGACGGGGACCCAGCAGGCATTCACCCTCTGTTGGTGGAAGGGGACCCAGCAGCCATTCTCCCTCTGCTAGTGGAAAGGGACCCAGCAGGCATTCACCCTCTGCTGGTGGAGGTGGCGGAGGCAGAGTCAGCTCCTGCTGCTCTACTCCTGCCGGTGGAGGTGGTGGAGGTAGAGGAAGCTCCTGCTGCTCTGCTTCTGTCGGTGGAGGTGGTGGAGGCAGAGGCAGCTCCTGTTGATCTCCCGGTCGTGGAAGCAGTGGAGGTCGGAGCAGCGTGTAGTCTCCTGTCAATGGAGGTCGGAGCAGCGTGTAGTCTCCTGGCAATGGAGGTCGGAGCAGCGTGTAGTCTCCAGGCGACGGAAAGGGGAGCAGCGTGTAGTCTCCCCCTGTTGCAGGGGACTGGTACACCTCTCCCTCACTTGCAGGGGACTGGTGCGGCTCTCCTTTACTTGCAGGGGACAGGTGTGGCTCTCCCTCTGGCTCTAGGTGAAATCAGCAGGCATTCTTCCTCTGCTGGTGGAGATGTGAACAGCAAGTATTCTTCATCTGCTGGTGGAGATGGGAACAGCAGGCATTCTTCCTCTGCTGGTAGAGACTTGGGCTGTGGATGCTCCAACTCCCCCTTTGCGGGCTGTGGACTCACCGACAACTACCTCTTGGGCTGCGGACATTTGGGCTCCTCCCACTCAGGCGCAGGACGTTCGGGCACCTCACACTCAGGCTGTGGAGGTGAAACCAGCAGGCATTCTTCCTCTACTAGTGGATATGGGAACAGCTGCCTCTCAGGTTTTGGATTCCCACAGTCCTCCTGTCTGGACGCTGGACTCTCGCGGTCCCCCCATCTGGACGCTGGTTTCTCTTTTTCGTATTGCATGGGGCAGATGGCCAACGTGTGCCCATACATCCCACAGCCAGGGCACAACTCCACCGCGAGGTTCTTTAAAAAAAAATCTCCCAACTGTCATCCCCGACCTCGTCCTGCTGTTGCTGCAGTTGCTGCTGCAGCTTTCTTCTCCCACTCCTTCTCCTCACTTTCCTCTCCTGGGCAGGTTTCTCCTCCTCCTCTTGGAAGGGGCAGACAGTCACCATGTGCCCATACACCCTGCAGGCAAGGCGCCAGCCTTGGTCCTCCAGACCACTGAGGAGCTCCTCCAGCTCATTGCAGCCATCTCTCCAGCCTTCTATTTTGTACTTCTTCCTGGTCTGGCTCCTGGAGGCATTGTTTATCCCATACAGGACACCATATGTGACAGGATGGTCGCAGTGCACAGGTACATAGTGATGTCAAGGACCAGGAAATGAAAACACAGACAGGACAAGTAAAACGATGGAGGCACTGATGAGCAGTTTAATAAGCATGCAGTAAAATAAAAGGTTTGAAGAAACAAAACACAGGACATGGCACTGGTAGCCAAAACAAATGGACAAACAAAACAAATTAACACTAAACAAAACAGATACAAACAAATAGTGGACAAACAGACAAACACAGTGAGTTAATTCAATTATTTACTTTTCTTTTTGTTTTCTCCTTCTCTTATTCTCCACTCACCGAACACACAACCCAGAGTGAGTGAAAACATGCTGCTTTTATGCAGCTGTACCGAGACTTGATTGCTTATCAATCATTCAGTTGGAGTCTCGGTACAGCTGCACATGAATTAATCTAGTGCAATTTCCCGTGCTCACATATTATTTCGTTTTACCTGCATGTGAAGTGCTATGCAATCCTTGTGCCTAAATACAAATATACATTTTAAATCACTCGTGTTCATAACCCATATTATATCCCATGTACCAACAACAATACACCAACATTAACACAATACTTACAACATATAACACAAAAATATGCAGAGGGGCGGGGCACACTGCCACAAGCAGGTATTTTTCTCTCTTTGGTTCTCACCAGTCGTAGTTCAATTGCACCTCCACGCTACTTCCTGGTTCGCCCCCTACCGAGTCCTGTCTCCCACCCAATCTCTGTCTGACTCCAATCCACCACAGCCTTCACACAACAGCGGCCATTAGCGGTGGACAACCAAAGTACAACTGACAAAAACATCAAACAAAGTATCACAGTCTGAGGATATATATTCAGAATAAAATAGCAACCAAAATATTCTACATTTGTTTAATTCTAACAAATAATAACATTAATAAAATAATCTGAATAGTGCAACTGTTCCAGAATGCTGTTGCTGCAAGATACTGACAAGCATAAAATGAACTGAATATATTACATCTGTCTTGGAAACTGCATTCAAGGCTGTCCAGGGAACTGGCCCTAAATATTTATCGGACTTGCTGCATCCCTTCAAGCTCATTCTCTTGACCAGGTGTGTCACTCTAGGAGGTTTTGTTCCTCCACTAGTGCTGCTAAACTTTGGAACTTGTTTCTACTAGTTGTGAGAGGCTCTCATTCTCTTGAGAAAAAAAAAAAAAACATAATTGGTTTTCCTAGCGTTTGGTAATGGAAAGGGTTTTGTTTATGTAAATCGTTTTGTAATGTTTGTAATCATGTTTTTATTTGAGTTATGACATTATGCCTTGTATTTTTTATATAAATCATTTTGTAATGTTTGTAATCATGTTTTTATTTGAGTTATGACATTATGCCTTGTATTTTTTTTATGTAAATCGTTTAATAATGTTTGTAATCATGTTTTTATTTGAGTTATGACATTGTGCTGTGTATTTTTTATGTAAATCATTTTGTAATGTTTATAATCATATTTGTATTTGAGTTATGAGCATTTTTGTGTATGATTCCTGTAAGGACTTTGAGATGCCATTGCCATGAAAGGCGCTATATAACAATACATTGATTGATTGATTGATTGAAATATTGTCAAAATGTAGACTACTAATACCATGTTAAAATAAATACAGTAACTAAAATTGTTAATATAGTAAAACCCTTTGATATGATTCAGAAAGGAACAGTTTGTTGCCTTATATTCTATTTTTATACCAATACATGAAGCATGTTATGCTTTTTGTAGGAACTGTATAAATGCATATCTTTTAGTATTTATTGTTTCAAGTGAAATACAAGGTTGGTGAAAGCAGCAGTTAAGAGTATACAGGTACTACTCACATTAAACACCCACATAAATGAATAAAAAAAGCTCAGATTTAGTTTTTACTCATTTCCTTCATGTCTGTGGAATTAACACTTGCACACTGTGCATTTGCCTCACAATAGAGCCTGTATTTCCCTCCATGGCTTACCAGTAGGTGTCACTAAAACACTATCGATTGAGCTCCACAAAAACTACAATAACTGTTCAAAAGTATACTTGCAGTGTAACATTTTCAATTTTTACAAAATCAATTAATGTGTTAATTAATAGATTTAGTGCAGAACAACTGGGCACATTTTTACTCACGTAGATTAGTAACAATGACATTAAAATCCACTGCCTTGTTCAGTATGTTGTGTCGGAGAGCCTGTGAAGAGCAACAAAGCAATCATGTACAAAACTAGTTTTCAGTATCTAAACATGTATTCATAAAATATACAGTTATCCCAGAATGCATTAATATACTGTGTGAGGTTATTGCTACTTATATGAAACATTAGAAATATAATTCTATTTGCATTCTAATTTAGAATTCCAACAACAAATCTTTCCACAATAGACCAGATCTACATACAGAAAAAATAACTTCACAAAAAATGCAGACTGGTAGTATGGAAAAGGAATTCACTCAAATCAGCAGACAAACTAATCTAAAAAATATATATTATATAATTGAATATATAAAATGTAGATATCCTGGTGTATTCTTTCTATAAAGTTAATTTGGGAAGACCCTGTACACATACTTAACCACTGAAGGCCGAACCAGTCTTTAAATTGACACTATTGTCTATATTCATGAAAGTAAATTATAAAATAGACAAATGGGGCTAAAGTTCTGCAGTACATTATCCCCAATCCATGGTATTCTCTGTTACCTAATGTAGAAGAAATGTACAGTAATGAGATATGGTCCTCCATTACTCCTGGTGAAGGTTTGCCAGGAATGATATTGCTTGTACAGTCTTCCCCAATCCCTGAAGACAACAACTTACAAATAAATATATAGAACTGTAATACATCACAGTATATCATTCATGTGGGTTGGTCATCAACATTTAAAAGAAACCACAAGGGGGCTACATAGCACAAAACAAAGGAAACACACTGCTCTCCTCTATTGGACCAACACAGAAGTTGAAAATAAACAATCTTTGAAAACAACAGAGGGGTACCTTCTCTAGATAAAAGTGGATTTCAAAAGAAATAGAGTAGATTTTTACATTTTAAAGAAATTATAACTTTGCAAAATGGAACATTGTAGCACAGTCAGTTCTGAAGTATGAATTCTGTTCAGCATTCTGTTCTGGGCTGTGTCCCACCACAGGTGGGTTCAAAAACAGTTGATTATTTCTGTTTAGAAACTAAACAAGGTTAATCCAACCAGACTAACTTTTGACAAAATGTATCGTTAGTGCCTATAAACTTATTAATGCTTAAATCAAATGAAAGGAGTTTGTGAAATATCCTATTAACTCTCTATTGGTCACAGACATTGGTTTCCCATGGGATAAATGCATGGTTAACTTTTTTAAACTCAAATGCCCAACTTAAACTGCCATTTCTTCCTGAAATCATTCTCTCATCCCTGTCACTACTTTTCTAAACTGATAAAAATTGAAAACTTGTTTTGGCTGCTCATTGTATTGCGAAAGCAGGGTTTTCCAAAACATCTTAAGGTAGATAAATACAGACAGCACAGCTTGCAAACAGATAATCAGGTCAAACCGTCTTAATTATTTACTAATTTATTTAAAAATTTACATACTAGGGCATACATTTTAATCCAATTAATTAAACAACCTTGTATCAGGAAGAAGTGTATGACTATCCTGGCAATATAGAGAATTATATTGTTTTTTTTTTTTTTATTATTATGTTGTGTCTTTGAATGTGACAGTACAGATGTCTGATTAAGATTAGAAATTTAAAGAAAAAAATCTACCATCACAATCTACTGTTTGTTAAGCAAACAATAACTGCCAATTTAAACATTGCATTTGCCATGATTCTAATACGCATTTAGCATGTCCCGACTTCTGATTAATCAGGTTGTTTGATTGCCTTGAACTTGATTGCCAACTAAGCCAGTTTCTAAACAACACCCAATAGCAGCTTTTAAAGTGAGTTAGGGACATTTAAACCAAGCTGAAGCTATAGTCTGGACAGGGCCTTACAGTGTACAGGCTGTTCACATTGTAAAGGGTTTAGAAGGAAAAGGACAAAAAAACAAAAAGCAGAAAAAAAAAGAAACAAAGTTAAATATAGCTTCAAGAAGCAACGACCGGAGGCCAAGTGCCAGACCATGTGACCTATGACCAGATTTCCCCTGTGGCATAGCATCCAACTGGCTTCTAGGTTAATAGTAGAATATATGCTGAAATGTGATTTGCTCGTGACCTCCATGTTTTTTGACGAAGCAACTTTACTTTGTCTTGTGATTTATTCTTTATTTCCTTTTTGCTATTACAATAACAACATCAACGAGTCAAAACTCACACAGAACAGAAACAATAAAAATAAAAATGTTTTTTGGGAAGGAGCATCATTAAAGTAAAATAGCATACATATCCAATACCCATTTGTATTGGTACATCCATGACGTTCAGTACATATTTCACTGTAGGCCTTTGGGAAGAACATAATACATTTTTGTAATTATTATTTTTTTTATTCTACTGCCCTCCTTCCAGCAAAGTCATACAAGGACCCCATATCTGCAAGAATATATGATGCCTGTTGTTGATTTTGTAAATCACTTGTTCATAAGCAGCTGTTTTAGTTAACAAGTCTATCACTCCTTAAACAGAGTAGGGGACGATGATTTCCAGGTCCTAAGCGCAACCATACACCCTGTTGCTAGACACTCAGGTATAATCCCTAAAATACAGAATGCTCCCAAATGGTCCCAAATACTTTGCTCAGAAACTTCAGTATTTTTGACCAGAGCCTGCATCTTCTGACATTCATAAAGCATATGTAACAATGTGCCCTTTTGTTTGCAGCATTGCCAACACTTGTCTGTGGTTTTTAGTAGTTTGGCCATTCTACTGGGAGTCCAGTAACTCCTGTGAATAATGTTACAGTTTATTTGATGGGACTGTATTTCTCTGGAAGAACCATGCCATGACCCAGTCACCTCCCTCAAGCTCTCCTCTGCGATAATTGTTCCAAAGTCCCTTTCCCATGTTATCTTAAGACCTTCTAATTTAGGAGCTTCAGCCTGCCTTAAAAGTCTATAACATTTAGATGCCCCTTCTGTAGATTGCCATACTTATTGGAACAGCTCCTGAATGCCTCACATTGGGATCAGAGACTGTGAAACACGGCAGTGATACAGTGTCTTAGCTGGAGGAATTCCCAAAAATCTATTTTTGAAATTATATATTTGGCCATCATTTGTTCAGACGATAACAAGATTTCACCTTCATAAATATCTTCCAAAGAAAAGAATCCTGCCTTTACCCAGGACCTGCAGCAGAATGGTTTCTTATCAATAAGTAGTAATTTGTTATACCACATAGAAGTTTCTTTTGTTTAAATGTATAAGAATCTTATAAGAATCTGAGCTTTATACCAAAGCTGCCGATAGGCCTCTGCGCGAGCTGACGTGTAAGCCCGCCCCCCTGGGAGCTTACTACATGCAGTGTGCGGAGACTCTCTTCCTCTTTTGCCTTCAGCCTTTGTAGGACATTGAGCTGGTAAGTTTTCTCTCTGAGATTTACATCACTGATTGTACCTGTCAGCCTTGAGCTTGAGAAGCCGGCTACCGCCCCTTCTCTGAGTTGATTTCAGTGTTCGCTCTACTGAGCATATATATATATATATATATATATATATATATATATATATATATATATATATATATATATATATATATATATATATATATATTTGTGACAACTCTGGAAAGGTTTGGTGTGTTTGTCACTTCTCCGGACCTTTTACACTGTCCTCTAGCACAAAAGAAAGTCAAACTTCCAGGAATGCAAGTTAAACAGGATGGTACATGTGTGTTTATTATTTACAATACTTCAAAAACACCCAAAATAAACAAACAAAAGCCTAACTCCTTAATAGAGTACTAACTATAACAGAAAGATTCCCTAACTAACTGTCCGGGCAGCTAAGCTGCTTACCGGCTCCAAATACCAGGACTCTTTTCCAGCTCACTCTCTCACTCTCTCACTCTCACTCTCACTCATCACTCTCTCACTCTCCAACTCTCCAATTCTCCAACTCTCCTCAACCAACAGGTTGACCCTGTCCTTTTTAAAAGGCTCCCAATTGTTTAACTGATGGCAGCTGTTCAATCAATTACACAATCACCTTGTCTAATTATGCCATCTAACATGGCCTCCTGGGAGTTGAAGTCCTGCTGCGCCAGATCGGCAGGACTACATTTTAAAATGGGTACAGACTGTGCATAATCCGTGGCCCAAAATATCGGCCCTCGACCACAATGCCCCACACTTCATTACAATATATATATATATATATATATATATATATATATATATATATATATATATATATATATATATTATATATATATATTCTTTTCACCTTCACGCTTTGCTTCGGCATTGCGTTCTTTCCGCATTGGCTCTCCGTCTTCCTTCATATTAATATTTAGTAATATTGATATATATTTTTGGTTTTGGGTTTTTGGTATTGTCTATTCTCCCCCTAGGTATAGAATAGAGTTTAGAGGACATGTTGTGCGCCTGGTAGGCCACGCAATTTTTTGCAGCCTCGGTCTCACCTACGCTAGACCCGTTCGTAGAGTTCAGCCTGCTGCTAGCAGCCACCCCAATAATACCACCCGTGGATTGTACATCACATCGCGTGGTTGCTGTATAACTGTAGCTACGCTACAATTCCTGCAGTTCCTCTAAAATAATTTAAAAAGAAAGATTAATTTTTTCCCATACAATATAGGAAGACTACCGCCAACTACACTTTTCAGTTGCCCCTTTTAACAACAGGTAAGTATAGCACAACACCATTGTCTTTTAGACTAAGACACTGTACTAGCACTTAATGTCTCCGCTCTGTGGGTCAGCTGATGTTTCGGCGTCTAGTGCATAGCGTCTTCACGCTCAGTACACGCACTCCGGCGCACAGCGCTTCGGTGTTTTTGGTGTCATCGACTTGGCGCTTTGTGCTTAGTGCCTCAGCACTTGGAGCATGGTGCACGCACCTCGACGCTCGGCGCTTCGGTGCTCAACGCTCGGTGCACGCACCTCCATGCGTTGCCGCTCGATGCTCAGTGCAAGCACCTCAACGCTTGGCGCCTTGACGCTTGAAGCTTTGGCGCTCGACGCCTCGACGCTCGGTTCACGCACCTCGACGCTCGATGCCTGGACGCTTAGTACACACACCTCGATGCTCAGCGCATCGATCGGTGCACGCACCTTGACGCTCGTTGACATGTGTAACTTTGACGCTTCGGCGCTCGACGCAACCCATCGACATGCGACGCTTCGGCGATCAGGGTGTCTAAAGATGTCTGGGTTCCACCGTTGCATCACCTGCCAGGCAAAATTGCCGGCAAGCGACCCACATGAGGACTGTATGCCGTGCCTGGGACCACAGAACGCCGCGTCAGCCTTGGCAGACAGATCGTTTTGCGATTTTTGCACTAATTTTCCGCAGCACACTCTTCGCCAGAGGGCGAGGAAAGAGGTCGGGAGCCACTCCCCCTCCCCTGGGTGGTCTTACACCCTGTCTGTCCCACCGTCGTGGGAACGCTCTCGTAGCCCATCTATCCGACCCCGAGGCCCCTCCCCTCGCAAGGACCACCCTCGCCGGTCATGGTCTCGCTCCGTGTCACCCCGCCATAGGGGACGCTCTCGTTCCCCTCATCGAGACAGGCGTTATAGGGACAAGTCAGGCGTGGCAGAGCTCTCGTCAAAGATATCCCAGTTTATGGACGTGATGATAGGTCAGCAATCGCTGCTAATGTCATTGACAAATATGGTACCACGAGCCACTGACTTACAGGTCGGGCCGACTGCCAACACCATGTAACAGTATTTTATTTTTTTTTGGTTCCTGGGTAATAAGTGTTATTTCCTAATTGTTTATGCCTCAAAAGTATAGAAAATGGCTATTATTCCCCACAAACTTTGCTTTTGTGACCAGGACAGTGATATTTTGAAATTTACCTATTTTCCAGAACATTCCAGATAGATTCAGTGCTGAGTAAACTTGGAGCAACTTCTAGAATGTTCTAGAACTTTCCAGTAATATAAATAGTAGTATAAATACAGGGGCCTTAAGCCCACCAGTTCAGTTTAGTTCCAGCTGCCTAAGTGGATATATCTGCATTTTTCTGAGATGGCATCAAGAGGCTGCAAGCATCAGGCAGACACATTTTGCTAAGTCTGCAGCTAATTTATCAAGACAAGAGCGAAAAAGTACTCCGTGGAAGCATCTACTAAGATGTGTGAGGGATACAAGGCATATTTCGGCACGCCTGTCGGGGATCAAGACAAACCCTGGGCACCTCATTTCACCTGCGAGCACTGCAAAAAAACTCTGGAAGGTAAGATGGACAATTGTTGCTCGGAATTTTATGTTATAAAATTTGTTAAAATTTTTAAAATTGTAAAAGTTTTTAAAATGTTTTACAATTTTCAATGTTATTGAAAAAATATATCATATATGAAAAATGTTGCGAGAATCTCTTACACATTAGTCATGGGTGAAATAAATGTATTTTTGTAGGATGGTACAGAGGGGAAAAGAGAGCCATGAAGTTCGCTATCCCAAGAATTTGGCAGGAACCCACTGACCACTCAAGCAACTGCTACTTCTGCATGGTGGACCCTTCCAAACGTCGGACTGGCAAGAATGCACCTGCTATCACGTATCCGGACCTTCCTTCATCCATCGCCCCGGTGCCACACTGCCATGAGCTCCCCGTACCCACTCCTCCGGAGAGAGAGCAGCCTTCTTTAGAAGAGAGCAGCAAGTCAGAGAGCGAGGAAGACGTTGTAGATCCAGATGACAATTTCAGAGGTGGAACTGAGGAGAGAAACCCATACTACCCCAACCAAAAAGACCTCAACGACTTGATTAGAGATCTTGGTCCAATGTCCAAGTCCAATGCCGAGCTTTTGACGTCTAGGCTCAAGCAGTGGAACTTGTTGGATGAAAGTGTGCAAGTCGCAGATCAGAGGAAGCATCATCAACCTTTTTCCAGCTTCTTCACCGTCAAGATGGGCTCTGCTTCTGCCACAATGTGACCAGTCTGTTCGAGGCAATCGGAATCGCCTGTAACCAGAATGAGTGGCGCCTCTTCATTGACAGCTCATCCAGGAGCCTCAAAGCCGTGCTGCTCCATAATGGTAACAAGTACCCGTCTCTTCCCCTGGCTCACTCAGTGCACCTCAAAGAGGATTACAACAGCATCAAGACCTTGCTGGACGCCTTGAAGTATGATGAGTATGGCTGGGAGGTCATAGAAGACTTCAAAATGGTGGCATTCCTGATGGGTCTCCAAGGCGGTTTTACCAAGTTTCCCTGCTATTTTTGCCTTTGGGACAGCAGGGACACCAAGGCGCACTACCACAGGCGGGACTGGCCACAGCGGACCGAGTTCTCTGTGGGGAGGAACAACGTCAAATGGGAGCCACTGGTGGACCCCCGGAAGGTGCTAATGCCACCACTACACATCAAATTGGGCCTTATGAAACAATTTGTCAGAGCTCTAGATAAGGAGTCGGCAGCCTTCAAGTACCTTCAAGACTTTTTCCCTAAGCTGTCTGAGGCAAAGGTCAAAGCCGGTGTCTTCGTCGGACCACAGATAAAGAAGATCCTGGAGTGCAATGAATTCCCCAAGAAGCTCACTAGTAAGGAGAAAGTGGCTTGGAACAGCTTTGTCGCTGTGGTTCAGGGCTTCCAGGGCAATCACTAGGCCGAAAACTATGTGGAGCTGGGAGACTCTGGTGAAGAACTACGGCACATTGGGCTGTAGGATGTCCCTCAAAGTCCATATCCTTGATGCTCATCTTGATAAATTCAAGGAGAACATGGGAGCGTACTCGGAGGAGCAAGGCGAGCGCTTCCACCAGGATATACTGGACTTCGAACGCCGATACCAAGGACAGTATATGAGAACATGATGGGAGACTACATTTGGGGGCTGATTCGTGAAAGTGATTTACAGTATAATCGTAAATCTCGAAAAACTACTCACTTCTAAATCTTTTCTAGTCATTTTTGTATTACTTTAGTATAAATACATGTTAATTTGGATTCATATGTTGTTTTTTTCTGACTTTATGTGAACGAAAAGACACAAATTCGCCTATCTTCTCATTGGAAATAGGTACATTTCAAAATATCACTGTCTTGATCACAAAAGCAAAGTTTGTGGGGAATAATAGCCATTTTCTATACTTTTGAGGCATAAGCAATTAGGAAATAACACTTACTACCCAGGAACAAAAATTGTGTTACATAGTGCAATCAATCGGCGTTTCCACCACAGCCACAGCAGATGGCGAAGATGTGGCAGCATAAGCCTTTCCAGCCTAAGCGCCAACAGGAGCACCAGCGGCGTAGAACACCACCGCAGCACATGCCGCGGCCACGGGGTGCTAAGACCTCTCCTTCAGCTACAGCAGCGCGCGGTCAGCCTCCATTTGCAGGACCGCAGTGCGGAGGGTGGTACCCTAAAGGAGGTGTCAGGCCATGCCTTCGTGGCTCTGGCCAGTCCCCTCGCAAATGAGCGCAGCTGAAACAGCCCTGAAATCTCCAGGCAGCTGTTAACCCACCCCTACACCGTCCCACAGCTCCAGTTCTGGCAACAATGCACTGACGACATCTGGGTGCGCAAAACTATATCCACCGGGTACACCCTTCAGTTCTTGTTAAAGCCTCACCCCTCCGGGGGGTGGTCGTAACTGCAGTGAAGGACTCGGTTCAGTCCTTAGCTCTGAATGTGGAAATACAGGCATTGCTCAGGAAGAGGGCCATTCAACAAGTAGACCCTGCTCTGTTCGACAAGGGGTTCTATTCCAAATACTTCCTGGTGCCCAAAAAGGACGGCGGGCTCCGCCCTATTTTAGATTTGCGAGTACTGAACAAATACCTGCGGGTGTTATCGTTCAGGATGCTTACAGCTTACACACAGGCACCTGACAGATGCGTATTTTCACGTACCCATCTGCCTGGGTCACAGGAAGTATCTGTGTTTCGCATTTCAGAGCAGGGTATACGAGTTTTGTGACCTCCCATTCAGCCTGTCACTAGCTCCTCGAACCTTTTCGAAATGTATGGATGCTATTCTAGCTCCCTTACGTGCTCAAGGCATCCGACTGCTGAACTATCTGGACGACTGGCTAGTCTGCACACAGTTGAAGGAGCAGTTGGCACAGCACACAGTGATGGTTACAGACCATCTTCAGCGGCTAGGTCTGAAGATCAATTCAGACAAGAGCCGCCTCATGCCAAGCCAACAGACCGAATTCTTGGGTCTGCATCTGGACTCAGTGTCCATGGAAGTGACCCTGTTGACACAAAGAGTCTCGCTGGAGCGGTGTCTCTCCCTATTCAGGATGAGAGAAACTGTCAGCATAGAGCTGTGTCAGTGCATGCTGGGGTTGATGGCTGCCACTTTGCAAGCCCTTCCTTTGGGCTTATTACACCAGAGACCTCTGCAAGCCTGGTTCAATGCCTTCACGTTGCATCCGCGGAGAGACAAAAACCGCAGGTTGATGGTATCCCGAACCTGCTGGGAAGCACTGCGCTGGTGGAAAGTTCCGTTGAACATCCGCCAGGGCATGTGCTTGGGTCTTCCTAAGGGAGGTCGTCACGACCAACACTTCCAACCAAGGTTGGGGGAGCAGTCTGGAATGGCTCAGGGACCCACAGAGTGTGGTCAGGACCCTGGAGGTCAGCCCACATCAATGCTCTGGAACTCAGAGCAGTGGACCACACCCTTCGGCACTTCTTGCCAATACTTCTAGGCAAGCACATGTTGGTGCGGTCAGTCAACACCATGGTTGTGGCATATATCAACCGCCAGGGCAGCCTACGGTCCCCTTGCCTTCATCGGATGTAACACGGATGTTGCTATGGGCACAACCGCATTTGACCTCTCTGTACGCGGTTCACCTACCGGGCAGAGTCAATTATGCAGCGGATCTCTTATCCAGAGGAGGCCCTCCTGCAGGGGAATGGCATCTCCACCGGAGCTTCCCCTGCGAGCGGACCCATTGTCCCAGGCCCAAGGATGGCTTTGGCACCCGAACCCCAAGCTCATGCAGCTATGGGCTTGGCCCCTGAACGGGAGCGCCTGTCAGCCTTAGGGCTCTCAATGGCAGTGATTTCGACCATTCAGAGTGCTAGAGCCCCTTCTACTAGGTCGCAGTACACATACAAGTGGCAGTTGTTCCAAGATTGGTGTCTGGCGGGGGGCCATGACCCAATATCTTGCCCTATGGCAGTGATATTACAGTTTCTACAGAAACTGTTAGACCAAGGGAAATCTCCCTCTACACTTAAAGTGTATTTAGCTGCCATATCGGCTTGCCATGTACACATTGATGGGTTATCACCAGGTTGCCATTTTCTGGCATTGCAGTTCCTGAATTGTGCAAGACGTTTGCGGCCTCCAAGAATGACCAGTTTACCGTCATGGAGCCTTGACGTGGTGCTAGACGCCCTTACCAAGGTACCATTCAAGCCTCTCCACACTGTGGATATGAAGCACATGTCTATAAAAACTGTGTTTTTGCTGTCAGTGGTATCAGCCAAACGTGTCAGGGAGTTACATGTATTCATCATGTACTCGTTTCGCAGGAGACGGTCCTAAGGTCTCCATGCGCCCAAATCCATGCTTTTTACACAAGGTCATATCCCCGTTTCATATGAACCAACCAGTTGTGTTGATGGCGTTCCATCCTCCTCCTTTTTCTTCAGAGAGGAAAAACGGTTACACATGCTCTGCCCCGTGCGGGCATTGAGTTGTTATATTGATTGTACAACGACTGTGAGGCAAACAGAACAATTGTTCATATGCCATGGTTCTAAGTCTTTGGGTCAGCTGTTGTCTAAACAACACCCTTCCCATTGGATAATGGATGCTACTAAATTAGCTTATGAATCTGCAGGCCAACCGCCACCAGGGCAGTTGAAGGCACATTCCGCTAGGGGTATGGTGACGTCCCGGGCCTTCTTTAGAGGGGTGCCGGTGTCTGACATTTGCGCGGGCTACACCGCATACTTTTATGAGGTACTGGATTCCTCTGCTCCACTATTACCTCAGGATGCTAACATGGTGTTGACACCTTAGGACAGGTGTCATTGCGAGCATAGATGCTGAGACTCAGCTCTGCATATGCGTAGATGTATTGCCTACGCAGTTGCGTTATGACGTAAGTCTGTCCTACTGCCGAGAATCCTCCCTCGCGATGGCTTGGGTACACTGTTCCTCACTGACTTGAAAGGGAACGATAGGTTGCAGATGAAAGAGAAAATAACCATCAAGCTGCGAGGTCTCTCCTGAAGCCTTCACGGCCTGAAGAGCAAAAGAGGAAGAGAGTCTCCGCACGCTGCATGTAGTAAGCTTCCAGGAGTGTGGGCTTACAGGCAGCTTGCGCAGAGGCCTATCAGTAGCTTTGCTATAAAGCTCAGCCAATTCCTACTGCCTGACAGCAATATCGCATACCTTGATGGTTATTTTCTCTTTCAGGGAACTGGGGTTGCATCCGCAACCTATCGTTCCTTATCTAAATCTCTGATTTCTGATAAATTGTAGTTCCTTGTTTAATTAAAATAAAGGACTAATTTATTAGGTAGAAATAAATAAATGATTTAAAAAATGCATAGAGGAATAAATGTATTTAGAAATAAATAAGTAAATGTGGAAATTAATGTTTATATTATAAATTTATAAATAAATTAATAAATAGCAAGCCAGAAAAATTTGATTTGGCTGATACTTTTACCCAGAGCAATTGACATTTGTATACCTATACAAACAGTATACTTATACGTGACATTAGTGCTTCTTCACTTGCAGCATATGTGGAGTAGTGGTTAGAGCTCTGTGCTCTTGCCTGGAAGGTCACAAGCCCCATTCCAGATGGGGGACACACTACTGCTTTAATAAATAAATCAAAATCCTCAGCTCAGCAGACAAAGTGCTTAGAGAAGTTATCTAATTGAATTTGAAGACATTTTTATTATTGTTTGGTTCTGAAAACATGGTAGATTTCAAACTTTGCATATGATTCACAACAAATTAACTTTATACAGGGCTTATTTGTATCCAAATATCTCATAGGGAGCTCAAAGCAACCCTCGAACACATATGAGTGAGTCGAAGGAGCTGACGGACCACCCTGTACTAGTGTATGAACAGTCCTTAATTTAAGAGTGCAGAAAATATAAACCATGTTCACAGCGCTGTATTGTGCACAACCGTAGAACTGTACAAGAACAATAACTACAGACAGATGGACACACACACGGATGATGTTTCTCACATTTTGATATGGCACAAGTGCAGCTCCACAATCGGAAATATATATATATATATATGTGTGTGTGTGTGTGTGTATATATGTGTTTGTGTGTGTGTGTGTGTGTATATATATATATATATATATGTATATATATATATATATATATATATATATATATGTGTGTGTGTGTGTGTGTGTGTGTATAATATATATATTATACATATATATATATTATATATATATATATATATATATATATTATATATATATATATATATTATAGATATATATGTATATATCTAATATATAAATGAAGGCATATGAAAGAAAAGTCCTTTAAAAAATGTACACAAAAAACTTAAAAGATTAATCTTTTATTTTCAGGAAGTTCAGGCAAAAGCCCTTCTTCAGCTGTTTAAAAAGAAAAGTAAACTTGTTGTGTTACTACAGTGCAGTAAACTTAATGTTGTTCAAGAATTGTAATTATACAAAAATTCTGTGGATGGGGTCAGGATTATTAGAATAGAATGTTCATTCCCAGAGGATAGCACTGTGTACCACATATTCTCTTATATTCTTGTCTCTTCTATATGATATCTAGGGGGGAGTCTTGAAAATAGGAACTGTAGATGGGTCTTTTTGTAAAATTGTAAAGTTTCTTTGCACAATTCTCTGTATCTTTCTGTTTGTAGGGTGGAAAGTGAGGACCAGGGGATTCTGCCATCTGTGTGTGGTATGTTGTTATTATATAACACATTTGTTTCTATTTATATTTGAAGTGCAGGATTTAGCTTTATTGATGATCTTGTCCGGAAAGCCACAATTTCCAAAAAACACACAAATTTCCTAACTTTTGGTGAAGAAATTTTGATCATCGCCATAAATACGTCTGAGTCTTAACAGTTGTGAATAGGGAATCGAGTCACGACAAGCCTTAGGGTGTGAGGAGTCATACTGCAGATATGAATGTGAATCAGTTGGTTTGTAGTAGACAGTGGTGTTAGTGGTGGAATTCAAAACAGTGATGGAAATGTCCAAGAAATATATACTATTGCCTGTTTCTGATATGTTCCAATTTTATTTGAAATGTTTTTAAATTACATTGAAATGTACTTTTTTTTTTTAATTACAATGAAATAGAATTAAAAAATTAAAAAAAAATAATAAATACACTGAAATGCTCATTCTCTTATCATCTGGGTTGTAACCAGAATAAAGATGCTGAGACACATACTGTATGTGCCAAGGAATGTGCTCAACACAGACTGAAGTGTTCTTGGTTATCCTTACAAGCACTACTACAGAGAGAAAAACACAGAGGGAATGGGAGAGGCGTCATCACAGGCGCAGACAAGTATGCTTTGGGAAGACACACGGACAACATGTAGGTAAGGCACAGGTAGATGGGGGCACATATGGACAGACATTTAGCCCATACATACAAGAATACATGAAAGAGCATGAAGCAATATATATCCAACAGATGATGAACAAGACCAATAATGGCAACGAGTGCAAGGGATAATGAGAATGCAGGGTAAGTGTATGGGAAGAGACAGTTGATGGGGCAGTCATTGCAGATCCAGGGCTGGGTTGGGTTTTTTTGGTTGTGTATTGTCAGTGTTTTTTGTTGCAGATGTGACTTTTGAGCTTTTAACGGAATGGTCACAATGCCCTTGAAGTTGTACAAAGAGCGATGAAAAAAAAGCCAAGTTAGAAGCAATAATTGTGTGAATGTTGGGCCCCAGCACCTTTCCAATTGTGCCTATTTGCTTAATGTTTGATAAAGTTGACCCAATTGCTTCTCCTAACTTGAGCTTTCATGTTTGATATCACCACTTTAAATGGCTGTTGCGTTTTTCTAACTTGTTTTTTACATTGACAATGTTTCTGCGACAAAGAAGTAGAGTAATAAGAGAAACGAGAAACAATTTGAAAGTAAAATAATGGTAGAAGGGACTTTTGGACAATATTGAAAGTGAAAACATTGTTTTAGTTGTAAATGTACATCCATAAGTGGTAAAAACAATATGTATGTTTTGATAGGTATTGATAAATTGATATTTACGTAGGTACAAAACAACAGTGTTGGTTAAAAAGGTACAGATGCATGTCAGTGCTAAAGGGTAGTATACTAACACATTTTAATGCTGAATAAAAACATTATTCTCCATGTTGTATAGATGTTATGAAGTTAGGTCAATGTAAGGCATTTGTAAAACATTCGATCTCTTGATAAAAGGCCATATCCATGTCCTTTGCATTTGTTGGCCATGGTTTGACTTGAATGAGTGCATCATTTGCATGCACCCATTTTCCAGTAGCACCCACAGCAATAAGAGACACATAAGGTCCTGAAGTAAGACCCTGTCCTTGGTATATGATAATGGAAGATAACTGGTCATTCCTGTTGTCCACAGTAATTTTGCTCTTCTGCACCAAAGTAAACTTTATATAATATGCATTGTGTCGCTTTGTAATGGTCCTGTCTGGTTTAGACTGCAATCATTCTTCCTGCTGGCTGAATAAGTTCATGTTTCATCATTGGAGAAGTTTTGCATTGCCTATATTTGCTACCAAGAATCATTGCCCGTTTGTCATTTCTATAAATGAGTTCTTCCAAACACATGGAATCTGTACCAGCAGGTACATGTAGAGGGTAAACATGCAGCACCTGTCAGTTTGATGGGCAGTAGTTACATCTAGTACATAGAATGTCATGACTTATTGTGACTGAAACCATGCGAGATACTTCAGGACAAATTTCAGACAATTTGGTGAGAAACTCGGCAACATCTTGCTGCTCACTTCTATTGAAGGGTTCCTCCTAAGAAGTGACAAATATCCACAGTAGTTAAAGATGCAGTGGGTGGCACGTGTTCATAGATCCTGATTGCCTCTTGTTGTGTTTTAATGAATCCTTCAGATGCTGCAAGTGAAGATGAAACTGCACTGATGCATTTGCATAGCATGAGGAGAAATTTGGGTTGCTCAAGCCTCTGATTGGATGTGTAACTGCAAGTGTTCTCTTAGAAGACTGAGGCTTTTGCTGTTCCTGAACATTAGTTACGGCTCAGTGAATGAAATGCACTCTATCTTTTACCTTGTGTCCCTTGTGCGTGTTGGTCTCCTTCAAACTTATCAACTTGGAGGAATAAATCCCTCTGAGCCTATTGTACTCTGCAACAGCAGTTTGAGGTGCCTAAATGCAGATGAGGTCAAAAAGTCGATAAGGTGGACACCGCTTAAGAATGGAAGTCTGGAAAGTAAAACAAAACTTTGTCCATAGGGGGAAATGGAGTTACCAAGATCCATCATAACTGTTTTTAGAGTCTTACCCCTGGCATTTGTAAATGGTGACTGAATGAGCACCAATGACTGGGAACTGCTCTCGAACAATGTAGACTCTGTCCATGATTTCAAACTTTGAGCGTAAACATTCAAAGGTATGGGTGATTCTATTCTTAAATTAGATGGTTATTGTTTTGGCCATACTTGTGTTTTCCAGATAGTAGGAAACAGCTTGAAGCTTCCCTATTGCCCCATTGATCAGACCAGAGGCAATGTTCTTGCGAAGCACCAGTTTGCAGCTTATTTTGACTCATATGGTAGTTTCCAGTCCAGCTGTACGACTGCAGTTAGCCTTGTAGCTGTTCATTTTTGTCAGCATATTTCTCTGGAAGTTACAAGGGCAGTCCACAGTCCATAAAATGAATGTCCTGTCAAGGCATACGATCAAGCATGGCGGTCTGGATCTGGTTACTGGCATCTACAGTAGGCATGACGCAGGTTGAGCCCTCGGGATGAAATAGCTAAGTGGCTATTTTGGTTAATTAGCAGTGGGAGAAAATCACTTCAGCAAGTACAGTAGAATCTGCCATGACTGATGGACACTCATATATACTAATGAGAGAAAAACAAATACGAAAGAAAAACAAGGGAAACACAGATCTTTTCATGAAAGCTGGGAGTCTTTGCATAAATGGATTTTATATTTTTAAACGCTGCAATAACAGTTCTGCTTGTGAAGCATCCACACTATAATTTGACAGAACCAATGATTTATTTGCACTGTGCAGGACCGTATTTTCCCCCATTGGTGCTTGAGCCCCACAGCACTCATGGAATCACCGTCTGTGCACCTAATATCAGTGACTAATGCCTGGTTTTCAAACAAACTGATTATCGCTTACCAATACTGTATAGACATAAGAAAAGTGTGTTTTTAAAAAAGTAATTTCAGCTTTCAATCACTTAAAATATGCTGAAGACAATGTAAACAACACCAATCTACAGAGTCCCAAGCTTTAAACGTGTTACTGTTTATAAATAAGAACTCAAGTTTATTATGACTATTGTGTTATTATGTTTTAAGCAACATACTTCGATAGTGTTCATTATGGTAATTGTTTGTTTATTAGTTTTAAAATATTTATTAAAAGTAACCTATTTTATTTTTACCTCGTTAGTACAACCAGCCCCCTTTGCTAACGAAATCTTCAGTCAGGGTCATAACCAAGTATAAATCTCCACATTTTCGTAAAATTTTCGTAAAATGACTTTACAATTACTTCTAAAGATGCAACGTGTTTCAGTAAATTAAAATGATACAAACGTAAAATACCATTAAATGGGGTTGGCAGTGCAAGGGAGATGAAGGGAGGTTTCACAGTTCCAATCAAGTGACTGTTGACTAAGCATTATTTGAGAATGCTTATTCACCATTGCTACACCTTGTTAGAAAATTGACTTCCCTGCATTTTTTTAAATTATTCATCATTTAATCATGAAATGACAATTTACAAGATTAAATACACTACTACACTCCTCCTAGGCGCTGCCATAATAGGGTCATACTACTGTGATACTGCACACCGATTGGCTCAGTGTGGATGTCGGATTTTGTTAAATTAGAACCCTAGCATATAGCGAGTTATGGAAAGAAACGATAATTTGAGTTGTATTTAACGAGGTGTATATACTGTTTTGAGAACAAAGGACACTGAACATCAGAAAGTAGGCACTGTGAGATGAATGATCCTACTTTTAGCTCAGTTTTGGTGCAAATAGCAGATTGGCTGGTAGGTAACATAATCACATACAAAGACATAAGCCCGATATACTCTCCTTGCTTAGGAGCTGGCTCTCTTGTACAGTGGTATCGGCGTTACGCTTCTGTGCGAAAGGTCCTGGGTTTGTGCCCACCCTCCGCCTGTGTGTGGATTGCCTTACCCTGTGTGATGTGCCTGCCTGCATTAACAGAGATCGCTATATATATATATATATATATATATATATATATATATATATATATATATATATATTCCCGATTGTGGAGCTGCATTTGTGCCATATAAAAATGTGAAAAACGTCATCCGTGTGCGTGTGTGTCCATCTGTCTGCGGTTACTGTTCTTATACAGTTCTACGGTTATGCACCATACAGCGCTGTGAACACCTTTTATATTTTCTGTACTCTTAAATTAAGGATAGTTCATACACTAGTACAGGCAAGGTGGCCCATCAGCCTTGTCAACTCACTCGTATGTGTTCGTAAGCTTCCTACGAGATATTCGGCTACAAATAAGCCCTGTATAAAGCTAATTTGATACGAATCATATGCAAAGTTTGAAATCTAGGCCCTACGCATGTTTTCAGTACCAAACAATAATAAGGAGAAAGCGTCTTCGAATTCAATTAGATAACTTCTCTGAGCACTGCATGTCGACTTTTTTGCATAGCTTTTTTTTTTTTTTTTTTTTTTTTTTTTTTTACTTGGGTCAAGGTTTGTGATTAATAAGGACAATTAAATGGTATTCCTTTCTGAATGTACATTACATCTTTTTATCTGCCATCGGCAACACGATGGGGGAAAACAACTAGTTTATTTACTTACTATTACTATATATAATAATAAATAGTGTAATGCACTAGTAATGTCTCGCTGTATACATTCTCATTCATTCTCTCTCTCTCTCTCTCTCTCTCTCTCTCTCTCTCTCTCTCTCTCAACTTATTTTACAAATCAAAACAAGAAAATGCAAATAAATGAACATCTGAACAGATATTGGTTTACAACATATGGTATATTTATAAAACTGAAATGACAGCAATACATTTTTACTTTTCAACAGCAATAGGTTTACTACAGATGAGCAAAAGCAACTGAACAACGTAGATAAATAAACTTAAAAAGCATATTTTTTTTCTTTTTTTTGACAAAAGGGTATTCCTTTACCTTGAAGGCTGCTCACAATCAACACAGATAATGCGCTTCTCCACGCTGCCTTTCTGCACAGGGCACAGCTGTCCAAAGTTTTATTTTTATTGCACTTGCCAACGTGGCATTGGCGTCTCCTGCGGCTCTTAACAGGGTTGCCAGCTTCAGCTGTGGGTACATGCTTGGCAGTCTCCCTCTGCTCCAAATGCATCTTGTGACGTTCCTGTGCTAACTGTAAAATAGATTCTCTCCTTGGTAAATTCTTCTTCGTGCATTCTGTTTTTACAAAGGAGGATACGAACAACATGCCCCACATATCATCCAGTTCCTATCCAGTTTTAAATAACTTTAGCATAACCGAGGCAGAAGTGTTAAAGAGACTAGGAGATCTTAAAATAAACAAATCCCCTGGGCCGGATGAGATCCTCCCAACAGTACTCAGAGAAATGAAAGAAGTTATTCAAACCGCTAACCAAGATCATGCAACCGACAGACTAGAAATTTACAAACGTAATACCGATCCACAAAAAGGGAAACAAAACCGAACCAGGTAACTACAGACCGATAAGCCTGACTTCTATTATATGCAAACTTATGGAAACTATAATAAGATCAAGAATGGAAAATTACCTATATGGTAACAGTATCCTGGGAAACGGTCAATATGGTTTTAGGTAAGGGAGATCGTGTCTAACTAACTTGCTTGATTTTTTTGAGGATGCAACATTGATAATGGATAATTGCAACGCATATGACATGGTTTATTTAGATTTCCAGAAAGCTTTTGGCAAAGTCCTGCATAAAAGATTAATTCTCAAACTGAACGCAGTAGGAATTAAAGGAAACACATGTACATGGATTAGGGAGTGGTTAACATGTAAAAAACAGAAAGTACTGATTAGAGGAGAAACCTCAGAATGGAGTGTGGTAACCAGTGGAGTACCACAGGGATTAGTATTAGGTCCTCTGCTATTCCTAATCTACATGAATGATTTAGATTCTGGTATAGTAAGCAAACTTGTTAAATTTGCAGACGACACAAAAATAGGAGGAGTGGCAAACACTGTTGCAGCAGCAAAGGCCATTCAAAATGATCTAGACAAGATTCAGAACTGGGCAGACACATGGCAAATGACATTTAATAGAGAAAAGTGTAAGGTACTGCATGCAGGAAATAAAAATGTGCATTATAAATATTATATGGGAGATACTGAAATTAAAGAAGAACTCTATGAAAAAAAGACCTAGGAATTTGTGTTGACTCAAAAATGTCTTCATCTAGACAATGTGGGGAAGCTATAAAAAAGGCCAACAAGATGCTCGGATACATTGTGAAAAAGTGTTGAATTTAAATCAAGGGAAGTAATGTTAAAACTGTATAATGCATTAGTAAGTCCTCCTCTGGAATATTGTGTTCAGTTCTGGTTACTTCGCTACAAAAAGGATATTGCTGCTCTAGAAAGAGTGCAAAGAAGAGCGATCAGAATTATTCCGGGTTTAAAAGGTATGTCATATGCAGACAGGCTAAAAGAATTGAATCTGTTCAGTCTTGAACAAAGAAGACTATGCGGTGACCTAATTCAAGCATTCAAAATTCTAAAAGGTATTGACAGTGTCGACCCAAGGGAATTTTTCAGCCTGAAAAAGAAACAAGGACCAGGGGTCACAAATGGAGATTAGACAAAGGGGCATTCAGAACAGAAAATAGGAGGCACTTTTTTACACAGAGAATTGTGAGGGTCTGGAATCAACTCCCCAGTAATGTTGTTGAAGCCGACTCCCTGGGATCCTTCAAGAAGCTGCTTTGAGATTTTGGGAACAATAAGCTACTAACAACCAAATAAGCACGATGGTCCGAATGGCCTCCTCTTGTTTGTAAACTTTATTTTCTTAAGACTGGAAGAAGGTCTTATGGACCGATGAATCAAAATTTGAAATCTTCGGTTCATCACGCAGGGTTTTTGTATGCTGTCGAGTAGGCGAAAGGATGGTTCCTCGGTGTGTGACACCAAATGTCAAACATGGAGGAGGAAGCGTGATGGTCTGGGGCTCTTTTGCTGGATCCAGAGTCGGTGACTTGCACAGAGTGAGTGGCAACTTGAACCAAAACGGCTAACACAGCATTTTGCAGCGCCATGCAACACCCTCTGGTATACGTCAAGTTGGACAGGGGTTCATCCTACAGCAAGATAATGACCCAAAACATACCTCCAGGCTATGTCAGAACTACCTTAGAAGAAAAGAACAAGATGGTAGGCTCTGGAATCAACTCCCCAGTAATGTTGTTGAAGCTGACACCCTGGGATCCTTCAAGAAGCTGCTTGATGAGATTCTGGGATCAATAAGCTACTAACAACCAAACGATCAAGATGGGCCAAATGGCCTCTTCTCGTCTGTAAACTTTCTTATGTTCTTTCTTATGTTCTCTCTCTTTTCAGGCTTCATTTGTTCTTGTAGGAGCCGATTGGCTTCTTGTTGTGCTTCTATTGAGGCAAGCTGTAGCTCCTGCATCTTCCTGGTACTGTCTTGCTATGATGCCGTTGCATTAACAAGGGTGCATACCAGTTCACTAACTTATGCCATGTTATTTGGTGAGCTCTCCGTTAGAAGCTTGTATGTGGTAGGGTAGCTTTTAGCCAGAACTTACAATCTCACTTCTCACACCATATGTGAGCAAGTTGCTCATTTTCAAGATTGAAACTTGAGTTTTTAGGCAGAAGACAGCCGTTGAAGTTCAACAGGTGCTGCTTTATTTAAACTGAAAAACACAAACTCAACATGTAGTTAATAATGCCCCCTTCAGGTCAGTCCCTGGCCCCCAGGTTAAGGTAATCCCAGTGTATAATAATAATAATAATAATAATAATAATAATCACAATGAGGAGACCCAAGCCTGTGTTCTCTACCCAAGCCATATTCATTTAGCCAGGGGTGCTAATTGACAACAATAGAAAATAAAATACAAAGTCTCAAACTAAATGTGTTTAGCACAGTCCATAAACCATGATTACATCTACAAAGTCCATTTATTATGGTTTTATAACACAGTCCATTATTAGTGGCTTTATAAAACGCCTTTACAAGTTTGTTTGCAATTACTGTTCCCTTTAACTCCTGTGGATTGTTTACACAGTTCCACCTCCTTGATTGTTGCAGTATCTCTTTACTGTTAATGCTCTTTGTCAACACTGAAATCTCTTGTGGCCAACGGTATTTTTAAACAGGGTTTGTTCTGCTGAATCACACACTTATTTATTCAACCAGTTTTTGTCTGCTAGTAAAACATTTTAAACTTCTGTTGACTTTATTACATTGGAGTTGTGCTCTGCAACTATGTCTTTTAATTATTATCACAACGGTCTGTGGTTGCTGTCTTCACTCACAGCGCCTTCGGTTCAAATCAACAAGAACTTTTATTTTTCACCATATTCCGAACACACTCCCGTTCGGCATATATATAAAAAGTGTCCACTACCTTTTGTCTCGTAGTCGGAGATTCTTGTCTCTGGTCTGACGGACTTATTACTGGGTTCTATCGTCCTTCACCAGGTTTTTCCTCCGCACACGATCCCACACTCACAGGCTTCTTGCTTTATTAAACACTCGTATTTGCACCTGAACTTCCACTGTTACTGTTACTGTTACTGTTACTGTGTTTACCCTTTCACAGGTCACAGACGCTGTTATTACCATAACACACCACACTCTACGCATCGTATCCACGCTCCTTATCTAGTGTTCTATCTCCCAGCATTCCAGATGTCTCGGGAACTCCAAAACCCCTTGCCTTCTGGGTGTTGCAGTCCCCTTCTGAAAATACCATTTTGTAGGTCATTTAAAAACCAACTCTGTTATTTTTTTTCAAAGGAACAATAATAGAAGCCCACCCTTTCCATATTAAATCCTTTGTAAACCACCATCCTCCTCATATATATATATATATATATATATATATATATATATATATATATATATATATATATATATATATATATAGTAATACAGCAGGGAAGGGGTTAATATCCTCCCTGCTAAAAACATGTGAGAATGCACGTTTGCTTAATTATTTAGTTATGCCCTGCACCTGGTGTTAATTGCAAATTAGAGCCAGGTGCAGGGTATTTAAAGGAAGCAGTTAGTTTGTTCAGGGCTGGTGAGAGGAAGGAACAGAAAGTGTGCTCTGGTTCCGAGCAGTCAGAGTGAGGGACTGTGATAAACTGTATGATTTTTGTGGTTTTGGGTTACCGGAAAACAGCTTAGCTATCCGGGGTGTTAGTAAGAGGAACCCTGACTGTATGGTTAGTGCTCCAAGAAGGCGCTAGGTGTTTGGTTTGTTTATTTTTTCATTTGTGTTTATTAAAAGTGCGCGCAAGCGCTGTTAAAAATCAATTTGTGTGTCCTGGGTCTGTTCTTAAAGGGGCAACGAACCGTGAGAGTTGCGCAATCTTTTACTATATATATATATATATATATATATATATATATATATATATATATATATATATGTGTGTGTGTGTGTGTGTGTGTGTGTGTGTGTATATAGTACTATGCAAAAGTTTTAGGCAGGTGTGAAAAAATGCTGTAAACTAAGAATGCTTTCAAAAATAGACATGTTAATAGTTTATATTTATCAATTAACAAAATGCAAAGTGAGTGAACAGAAGAAAAATCTACATAAAATCCATATTTGGTGTGACCACCCTTTGCCTTCAAAACATCATCAATTCTTCTAAGTACACTTGCATAAAGTTAGGAATTTTGTAGGCATATAGTCAGGTGTATGATTAAACAATTATACCAAACAGGTGCTAATGATCATCAATTCTATATGCAGGTTGAAACACAATCATTAACTGAAACAGAAACAGCTGTGTAGGAGGAATAAAACTGGGTGAGGAACAGCCAAACTCAGCTAACAAGGTGAGGTTGCTGAAGACAGTCTACTGTCAAAAATCTTACACCATGGCAAGACTGAGAACAGCAACAAGACACAAGGTAGTTATACTGCATTAGCAAGGCCTCTCCCAGGCAGAACTTTCAAGGCAGACAGGGGTTTCCAGATGTGCTGTCCAAGCTCTTTTGAAGAAGCACAAAGAAATGGGCAACGTTGAGAACCATAGACGCAGTGGTCGACCAAGGAAACTTACTGCAGCAGATGAAAGACACATCATGCTTACTTCCCTTTGCAATAGGAAGATGTCCAGCAGTGCCATCGGCTCAGGTACACCCGTCTACTGTCCGGAGACATCTGGTCAGAAGTGGCCTTCATGGAAGACTTGCGGCCAAAAAGCCATACCTCCGATGTGGAAACAAGGCCAAGAAACGCAACTATGCATGAAAACACAGGAACTGGGGTGCAGAAAAATAGCAGCAGGTGCTCTGGACTGATGAGTCAAAATTTGAAATATTTGGCTGTAGCAGAAGGCAGTTTGTTCGCTGAAGGGCACGAGAGTCTCTTCAATGCTGAGAAGTACAGGCAGATACTTATCCATCATGCAATACCATCAGGGAGGCATCTGATTGGCCCCAAATTTATTCTGCAGCATCACAATGGCCCCAAACATACAGCGAAAGTCATTAAGAACTATCTTCAGTGTAAAGCCCTCTTTCTGCCCCCTCCTCAGGACCTGATTCTCACCATCATCGGGGTGTCTATCGGGACTAGAGTTTTACATAGCTCAGATAGACCTTAATGAACTTCCCTGAGGCTTCTTCGGTGACTCCGACAGGAAGAACTGTGTCTAGTTCCTCACAAATCAAGAGCCAACCGAACCCTGTTTGTGGGATTCCTTCAAAACTGAGGTGAAGTGCAACTGTAGAACAATTGATCTTTGTTGTACTAATTGATTTGATGTAGATTTTTCTTCTGTTCACTCACTTTGCATTTTGTTAATTGATAAATATAAACTATTAACATGTCTGTTTTTGAAAGCATTCTTTACAGCATTTTTTCACACCTGCCTAAAACTTTTGCACAGTTCACACACACACACACACACACACACACACACACACACACACACACACACACACACACACACAGTGCCTATAAGAAGTATTCATTCCCTTTGGATATTTTCACAGTTTGTTGTGTTACAACCTGAAATCTTGATGCTTAAATGGGATTGTTTTTCCCTTTGGTTTACACAACCTACTCAACACTTTCAATGTGTGAAAAAATGGGTGGGGGGATGAAAAAACAAATCAAGTAAAAATAAAAACCTGCAAAGTCTTCATTAAATAAGTATTCACCCCCGTTGATATGACCTTCTTAAATAAGCTCAGGTGCAACCAATTGCCTTCAGAATTCACACAATACGTTAAATGGAAGACCAAGGAGCTTTCAAAACAACTCATGGATAAAGTTGTGGAAAGGCACAGATCAGGGGAGGGGTATGAAAACATTATACGGTATATGGCACCACCCAGAATCTGCTTAGAGCAGGCCGTCCTCCCAAACTGAACAGCCGGGTAAGAAAGGCATTGGTCAGAGAAGCCACCAAGAGGCCAATGACAACTGCAAAAAAGACCTACTGAGTTCCATGGCTGAGATGGGAGAAACAATCCATGTGTTAACAATAGCTCAGGTACTCCACAAATCTGGCCTGTATGGAAAAGTGGCAAGAAGGAAGCCATTTCTGAAAAAAAGCCCTGTCACAAAGATGGCCGGAGTGGGTGACGTCAGAACCAGGAAGGGAATACACCGAGACAAAACAGATGAAGTGAAATGGTGAGGATGCTTGCTTGCGCCAGTTTATTGTAAATAAAAGGTTTACACAGACAAAAGGCAGGACACAGCACATTCGCCAAAATAAAAAGACAAACAAAAACAGACTAACACTTTACAAACGGTGAGCAGATCGACACAAACACGGTGAGTTTTAAATAAACAAGTATCGTGCTGGTCCCACCAGTCCATAATAGCAATTGATTTTAAACTCTATTCCTCCTCCTCTCTCTCCCGTTCCTTGCTCACCAAACACCCAACCCCAAGTGAGTAAAATGTGCATCTATATATACTGTTGTGCTGGGATTCAAATACCAATTAATTATTCACTTGAATCCCAGCACGTGAATTAATTATGTGCAATCTCGTGCTCACATATGAAATACTTGAAATGCACGTGAAGTGATGTACAATCCCGTGCCTAAATACAATTATACATTTTTAAACACACGTGAAATACAGACCCGTTTATATCCCGTGTACCAATGCCTAGTCACCAACATTTAACACACCACATGCAACATATAACAGAAAAATAGACACAGGGGTGGGCACTTTGTCACAAGCCCATATAAAATCCTGCTTGTAATTTGCAAAAAGGCAAGTGGGAGACTCTGAAAAGAGGTGGCAAAAAGATTATGTGGTCCAATGAAACAAAAATTGAACTATTTGGCCTAAATGCAAAGCATTATGCCTGGCGCAAACCCAACACAGCACATCACCCAGGTAACACCATTGCTACCTTGAAGAGTGGTGGTGGTAGCATCATGCTATGGGGGTGCTTTTCATCGGCAGGGACTGGGAAGCTTGTCAGGGTAGAGGGAAAAATGGATGGAGCTAAATACAGGCAAATCCTTGAGGAAAACCTGCTTCAGTCTGCAAAATACCTAAGACTGGGATGGAGATTCACCTTTCAGCAGGACAATGACCCTAAGCACACAGCCAAAGCAACACTGGAGTGGCTTAAAAACAAGAAAGTGAATGTCCACCAATGATCCTCATCCAACTTGACAGAGCTTGACAATTTTGCCAAGAAGAATGGGCAAACTTGGTAGAGACTTACCCCAAAAGACTCACAGCTGTAATTACTGCCAACGGTGTTTGAGTATTGACTTGGTATTGACTCAGGGGGGTGCATACTTATCTAACCAAGACATTTCGGTTTTTTTTATTTATTTTTGAAACTGTTGTTTCAGAATAAAAATTATCTTGCCTTTTCAAAGTGTTGAGTAGGTTGTGTAAATCAAAGGTAAAAAAAAAATCCCATTAAATGCATCAAGATTTCAGGTTATAGCACAACAAACTGTTGAATACTTACTACAGGCATTGTATACAGTAACAGCTCTATATGCAGGTTCAGATTATCCTTCAGATAAGATGCAAAAACCACAACAAGATTTTTTAGGACTTTTACCCCAAGGGTTTAGTTTTAAAAAAATGATAATATGGTGTGATAGGAAAAGAAGGAAACCCTGGCGTAATCCACCTTCCCGACTGCTGGCAGCATTGTGTAGGACTGTCCATATTCAGGCCACACGAGCAGTGTCTGGGGATATGGGAAGTTCCGGGTCAGGCCAGGAACAGACACCACACACACACAGAGGTACTTGGATGCCAAAGCACACTGCGGCGCTGTGTTTATTAACAACAACAAAAAAATAAATATTTAAACAAAAACAGCGCTCACAGAGCAAAGTAAAAGTTTAAACCAAAAACAAATTTCTCACACAAAATCCAAACTAAACACAAACGGTGCCTGAGCTTCCAGCACTTGTAGCAGTTGTGTTTTTACTTTCATTTTCATTTTGCTCTACGTCTCTACTCCTAGACACTCCCCCATAACACAGAAAGCTGCAGGGTTTGTATACATGTGACCACCTCTGGATTAACAATACATTAATCAGTACGGAGGTGGTCACATTCTGCACAAGTTTTAGTGGATGGGTTTCTAATCCCATTGTCACAGATGGTTCTGGCACGTCCCTTTTGTGCTATAAGTCATTGGATCCTTTTGCATGGACGGCCTTGTTTGCAAGGGTGTGTAGTACTTTGATGGACCCAGATTAAATTAAAAATGTGTTTGGCACTGGCACTGAGAATGTAGAGATGGGAGCCCAGCTAACAGGATTTAAGTTTTTGCAGGTATCAAGTAAAGACCCTGGTCGCCCACACTTGTGATGACAAATGCTGTCAATGCTGGCACAGGCCTGTTGCGGTGTTCGCAGAACCACTTTGAGCTAAGCCAGGAGGAGAATTTGAATCTTGCTGGGAACAAGCTGATTTATAACATATTGGGTGCCACAGAATGAAATACATTGCTAATAGTAATGTTGTAGGATCGTGTATTTTGTATCCTTTTAAATAAGTCTGTGTAAGGTCTGAAAAAGAGAGCTCCAGGTATCAAAAGGTCAGGCCAACCTGCTGAAAGTTCCAAACCTCCCTTATCAGGCAAAAACATATTTTTTAATTAGACTCAGAGACTTAAAACATTCTGATCCAGTGAGAGCAGAATGGCAGAATATATGTAACAGAATTAATCTGCCTGACGTAATCAAACTAGGTTCGATTATTGTAAGAAAAAACAAAAGTTTAAATAAATAAGAAACCTAATATAATAACATTAAGTAAATGTATGAGCAGTCCTAAGTTTTAATATTCTAGGTTGCATTTGCTGCAAACCAGGTGCCTAATTACAATTTATAAGAGATTGCTATATTGAAGTAACCTAATTAGAAATACATCTTATAATGCTATTTAAAGTTAAACTGCTGAAAGAACATATTGAGAGTTCATTATAACAGACGCTTGACATTGACAATTTTGTGAACAAACTATTAAAACACATGAGATAATGTTAATTTAAGTTAATCAATTTAAAAATTAGTTCAGTTTGTTTCCAATTAAACAAAAAGTCTTTTAGACATTACAATATCAATTAACACTACACCGCCATAGCCGCTTTTTGAATGGCTTTTGCAATTGAAATTTAAATATCTCTGTTTATGTGAATATCTCGTGCATGTCCGTTCTTAAGTGTTGCTAAATATTTTAATTAAATACACATCCGTTGTTTCAGCTGCAGAATCGTAAAAATTAATAAGTTATAAGCACTTGCTTCTGCGACCGCTAGACCCACAGTTTATGCGGCATATTGAAATCAATACAATATAGCCGACAATTTAGTCTGGACTTTGTAATAATATTTGAGTCATTGTGCAAGAACATATTATATACTCCTGTCGAGTTCTGATACACTAATGAAAGTCATTCTATACGTCATATCTTATTATTATTATTATTATTATTATTATTATTATTATTATTATTATTATTTATAATATTATAATAATATTAATATATAATAATTATGAATTCGCTGGAACCTTCGGGTAACAAGAAGTTTTCGTTTATTATTATTATTATTATTATTATTATTATTATTATTATTATTATTATTATTAAAAGTTGTTACATGAAACAATATGGCCACCATGAACCAATTAATATGGATGACATGCCAGTTTTGTCAATTTTTACATTGAAATAACACATTTTCACCACTGCGTACATGCAATTACACATTCTGACCACCGGGGACAGCTGTGGCATTGAAAACACTAAAAACTAAATCTTTAAATCCGCCATTGTTCGTGGCTGGCTAAGCTAACTCTTAGCTAACTCAATTCCTGCAGGACTCAAATACAATTCCTGCAGGACTGCCATGAATCCTGCAGGAATCAAGTACAATTCCTGCAGGACTCAAATATAATTCCTGCAGTACTCAAATACAATTCCTGCAGGACTCAAATATAATTCCTGCAGGACTCAAATACAATTCCTGCATTCCTTGACAAAAATCCTGCAGGCCTTTTTTGTAAGGGTAACATCTTTTTTTTTTTTTGGACGGGGGGAAGCTTTAGTGCATCGAACAATACTTATATATAGAGTTTGTATTGTAAGTTGAAGCCCAAACACCATGTCTTTACAGGTAGGCTGAGATATGTTTACTACAATGTTTGTTTGGTTATTTGTATGTTTTAAAGTGTTTCTAGTATAAACCTACTGCGAAATAGAGTTGATACAAGTCAATGGGAAAAGTCTTGAGACAAAAGTTTTATAACGGCTTAGTATGCACAAAATTAGTTTTATTCTGTAAGGCTACCATAAACATGATTTTGGGAGGATGTTATTATTTATGAGAGGTCTCAGTTATACGTTATACCATTTATTTTAATTAAGTTGTATTGCTAGGACTGTGTTTAGAGAGAAATATGGTCTGATTTAACACTGTGCTATCTACATACGGAACTGAAGTGAACGTGTATACTGTACTAACAAAAATACTATTGATATGGGGTCTATATTATTTTTTGTTTCATAACTACTGTGATAGTTATAATTAGAGGTCTACCTAAATCGTCATTTCACGGATCGATCAATGGTGTAATGTAAAGCATTATTAAAATGCTGGGGGTACAGTAGAAATAGATCAGTGCTAAACACAGGGCTCAAATTTGCGAGCTGTGCGCGACCAAAATTGATCTCAGTGATCAAATATTAATTTACATTTGCCATTGCAGTGGCATGTGTAAATTAATAGTTATATTGTCATTAAAACCATAGAGTAGCTGCTATTACCGCTGATTGCAAACACTTTTAGATTTGTTGTTTGTTTCATTTAGCACATTGACAGCGTTCATAGGATGTGTACAAAAACAAAGATCTACTTTCACATTCAGAAAAAAAAGACTCAATTTTAAAATTCACCACAAGAGGGCCCCTTATGACCATGAAAACTGGTAATTCCTGATAAAAATGATATTGTCTTATAAGGATGGGATGGCATAAATTTTGCATGGTAGTTTGTTAAAACATTTTAACGTATACAACTAATTAATTAATTAATTAATTAAATAAATAAATAAATGCTTTGTTTAGCTGATGGTAAAAATAATTGGGAAATGGTCTACGTTGACATTAAGTAGGCTACCCTGCTGCAGTCGCGTGTCTGTGCTACTTTTAATTGAGACATTGGTTGTGTTCTTATAGCGCAGATTTCCACAGTTCTGCACAGTGCTGCACAGAATCGCAGAGATGCACTGTAGACGTCACTCAACACCCACAGAAATCTGTGTAGATTCTTCATAGCCCAGTGCAGCTTTGAAATGTTACTGCGGGAGGCTGGCTGCGGCTGTGAACCAAAGAGACGATGCAAAGATCACGAGTCATCTGTTAATAGTAATGGAAATAACCACTAAAACTACTGCTGTCACCTTGTAGTGTAGGCAAATGACATTATATCATCATACAATGAAGCTGTGAACAGCCTTGTCAACGCTATATTAAATAAATCAATTATTTAAACAAACATAATGTACTAAATCCGTGGTAAGTGATGTATCATTTTACAATAAAGTTAATGTTATCTATTACATTAAACTGACTGTTGATAATCCAGACAAATATAAATATAGGACGTTGAAATGTATGCTGTGCTGCAAGGTTTGGAGAGGGTGTTTCTCTAAAAGCTACGTGTGACATCAGGCAACCAAGAGCAGCCGTTGACAGTTTCCTTCAAAACCATTATCAAAATACAATATCAGTTCACAAAAAGATCTTCCTCAGACAATTTGTTAAGGCTGCAAGTACCATCGCTTGATTTAGAAAAAGTTTGTTTGCAGTTGAAAAATTAGTTAACCATTATATAAAGGAGTTATGATAATTGCGGTGTAGAATTAAAGTAATGGCATTAATACCATAATGTACCTAAACCGTGATGTACCGACCCATCCCTGTTGCCTTACCCTGCAACATATTATAATTTAATATTAAGAATACATCTAACAGTAAATCATATAATAAATATATAAGTAATATTATAGTAAATATATAATATATAGTGTACCCACTTTATTTTTTAAGAGTGTAAAATTGAAATTTTTTATATTATTGCCATTTTTTCATAACATTACTGTACAGAAATTTGACAGCTGGGGTATTTAAAATATGCAGCTGAAAGTTCCACAGTGCATGCTATGCACTCTATTACAACTAATCACAAGTAGTAATCACAATTAATATTAAATCAACATTTATAAAATACTAACCGTTACTACAAAAAAACACGCTATAAAATGAGGCCTTCCAATTAACAAAATGTTCGTATGATACCTTGTTCTGCTGTAAACATCTGGAAGCCTTAAAGTTGTCTGCAATTTCTATTTATTATTATTATTATTATTATTATTATTATTATTATTATTATTATTATTATTATTGTTATTTTTTTTTTCTTCTGCCGCAATGGTAAATCTTTAACAGCCCATAAAAAGAAAACAGTTGCAGGTAGAGACTCGCCGTTTAAAACTTTAGTAGATACCTATGGGAAGTTGACCCTGAAGCAAAATGGAGCACGTAGGTCACATGGATTGGTAGCCATGTTGGATTTTTGCAAGATTTTGGTCATTTTCAAAAGTCTTCTCCTTCGAAACTGCTTATGCTAGAGCTCTGGAACTTGCTGTACATGTTTATGAATGGGCACTCTTAAAAGTTCTTCAAAGAAAAAGTTTCCATCAATGGCGGCCATGTTTATGACATCGGAAAGTAGTCGATAACTCCTTATTGAATGCAGATAGGGCCACTGTTACAATGGAACACATATAGGAATCCATATGTGTTCTATCAAAAACAGTCATTGGCCGTGACCTTTGACCTCTTTTATGATACGATTATCACTGTTTTTATTTCTTATCGTCTGCCTAGGACATTAACCGCCCATAAAACCTTTATTCACTAACATTTTATTCACTATGCATTTATTCTATTTATGCAGCATGTGTAAATTACATTTTCTAAATGTAGGAAGACCAGAAAGATTATAAAAGCTTGTCTATCTTTTGACTAATTAAGAGTTTCTCTGAAAACCACGAGCATTACCTCAAACTCTGAGAAAAACATCTTAAACATAAGACATTAAAAACTCTAACATAACAGCTTAAAAACTATTAATCAGCCACGGAGAATTACTATATATAGTTCAATAGTGGTAACTTTATCTTACATCACTAGAACCAGTTATTCTAGATTGTACCATGACTTAATGTTTGCCAGGGCTGGAGGGCCCTCTATCTAATCGTAGATTTTCCATAGCGATGGTAAAATTAAGCCAACAATGCACTACTCCATTATACAAATTCTCTTTCATGGACATGGTTTGAATCCAGCATGGGGCCATGTCAAATTGTTTACTTTTTTCATTTCTTTTTTTTTGTTATTGCTAAAATTGTTTAAAATATTTAAAAATCTAAAAGTTTTAGTGTAATTCAATTGAAATATTTGTTAAGTTGTTATAAGTAAAATAGTTTAAATTGACACCTGTACCACATTACACTACGCAACATGCAAAACCTGCCTCTAGAGTCCTAGCATAGGAATGTCTACATACTGTAGACTGTGACTGTGCCACCCTGAGTGTGTACAAGTGTAAAAAAACAAGTGCTTATTCTAAACTCTCTGCACAAATCAGTGACCATCGGGTCTGATGCTAACTGAAAGCTAGAGACAAAGTACGTTTTAGATATACCGGATCAAATGACATGGCTGAATTCTGTCAAAGGTGGTACTCACTGGTGGCCTGTGGCTGTTTTTTATAATGTTTTGGACCTGGCAGCCATCAACGCTTTGATTTTGTACACTCGTAGGGACTTTATTTTACAGCTAGCCCTGGAGATACGGCAGAAACATTTTCATAAGAGTCACAAAAGCTGGCTGGCAAATGTCCCTCAACCTTCAGCCAGCACTGCGCCCACTGGCACTCAGAATAAAAGACAATGCCAAGTTGCTAAATTCAATAAAAACAGAATTTTTGATGTCTGCACTCATTATGAAAAGGCAGTATGTGGCAAATGCACTGATACAGTTGAAAAAGCATGTTTTCTGCATTGATTGTACTGAGAAAGCTGTAATAGAACTCTGAACAGACAGACAGAGCCTTTGAACTCTGTTTCACTCAAAGTGCTTTCATGTTGCATAAGTTATGTTATATTTTTGTTTTATGCTATTTTTATAACTAGTTATTTATGTTGTATAATTGTATATGTGCATACGGCTTTCTACACCTGTTTACATGGAAGTTTAATTTTCAATCTAAATACGGAGTTTCTGTTCAGAAAATGCTATGAATAATGTTCCTGAATAACAATATTAAGTTGTATCCAATTGTTTGTTTTTCATTTTTGTTTTTCATTGTGATCTCATTCTTACCTGCTTACAGTAGAGCGGTGCTAGACCTGGAAAGTTCTTTTTGGCAGTCGAAGTGAGACTTATTGGTCGTCAACAGTTTTGAATCCAAGGCCTTTCTATAATGAGTAAAATTAACTACCAAAATACCTATTGGTACCAGAATAAGGGAGTATATTGGGTAATGTCTATTCTATTCATTATATTATAGAAATGAATGAAAACTTGGCAGCTGAAGTGAGCATTTCATTTAAATTAGAAGAGTTGTCTACAGTATCAGTTCTTATCTGAAAGGTAACAACTTTAATTGGGATGATGTTTGTGAGCCAAAAATGACAACATGCGGTGAATTTGGAAAAGCACTTACAGTGGGGTTTCATATTAATTAAAACAATAGTCTTGGCAAGTAAACAGGGTGTCTGAAACCTGCTTGTTTAAAATTTCTGAATTATCGACATGACTTTAAGCTGTTTAAGACTTTTCTGAGACTTCATATGGGTTTAAGCAATCAAAAAACCATCCCCGGTATCGTCTTCAAAAAGGCAACTTTAATCAGGGACCAACAATACAGTACAAATGTAAAACATGAACTCACAGACTGGACGCTTGCTGTGAGAGCACCGACAACAAGCTACTCACTTTCATGCTGAAGGGGGAACTGCATTGCTACTAAACATTCCCTCCAGGAAATACTATCTCACAAACACTTGTGTTGATTCAATTGTTTCCAAAAAACAGTTTCTACTAGTTTATATATCGTAACGAGCACAGGGGCTCCTCACCAAAATGTGATCTAAGAGTGCTTGTTTACTCTCGGCTGGATTATGAAAGTGCACATTCTGATTATCCCTGCTCTGAGGGACAATCACCAGCCCAGGTGTGAATTGGTGGATCCCATAGGAGTCTAGGGGAGTGATGAAGTGGAGACACAGGGCTGCTGTTGATGGTTGATCAGACTCAGGGAGAAGGGTGGGTGGGATTCAAGGTGGGTTGTTGGACTGGGAATGGCCATGTTAGTTGTGGTGAATAGAGACAGACTGTGAAAGAGCTCTGTGTGTACAGACAGATAATAAAAAGATTAATTATGGTGTGGTTGTGGCCAACAGCACATAGCTATTTGTTATTGTTTTGTTACATTTTGTGCCTTTATCAGTGCCAATAAATTTGGTGTTCAATCCAGTTCAGTTTGGGAAGAGATGGAAGAGATGCCGTTCCTGGTGCAGAGCCGACTGTCTGGAGGAAGCAACAGTAAAAAGAAAAGAGAGAGCCAGGCGTGCACATTTGAGTGGAACAAGGTATGCGGGAGACGAGGGGAGGGCAAGCCACATAGAGGAGCAAAGACGTCACCAAATAGATGCACGGGCGAGTCCAACGGGCGGAGACGAGAGGAGACGCCAGCAGTGCACCACACAGTCAAAATGGCTGAGCCCATAAGAATATACGAGGCATGGGTCATGGCGCCCCTCCCCTAGCGGAGCTCACAACAACAACAACAATGGCGGCAAACATAAGAACAGCAAGGCCCCACACTGGCATGCATTCCTTTTCCAGTTTGAATTGTTTGCTCAGCATGAGAGATGGGACAATGTAGATAAAGCAGTTCAGCTCACTGCCAGTCTAAAGGGAAAGGTTTAGAGACGTTTTTGAAATTAGACCAGAGATTAACCCTTTGCAATCCATTTATTCAGTGCCTGTCAGGCACGTCAGGTCCAATTTATTTTCTCACGTGCTGTATATTTTACACGCACTGTTTAAAATATATTTTTTTTTCTGAGTAAAACCGGTTTAAAGGGCATTGCAATGCTAAGTGACATCAGTACTGCATTTTCAGCCAAGCCCCACCCTGTGTTTGCTGTATTTTTCACATACCTCTTTATAGACCTGCATACTGATAAATCCTCTCCTGATCACTCGTTTTATCACAAAACTCCTCAATAATGCGATCGAAGTCATTATTTTATTACTATAACATCTCAAAAAGCTCTTCAAATGTCCATGATATTCTTTGAGCACTGGATGCGGAAGCAGCTACCTCCTTTGTTTATGTCTGCTTATCTCTGTGTGGTGCAGCTGCTAGGGCTATTGCTCACACGCCCCCTTTTTTTCAGTTTCATTCGGCTCATATTGGTCTCACTTGGCCATTGAATGGTTTTCTCTGCTTTTTCAGGAGAAAAAATGACTAGAGACCTGTGCTTTACATCTTTTCGATGACCTGGTCCGACATTGGACTGCACAAGTTAAATCGAGACTATGAAGTGATAGTGTGGTGGTCAAACATTGTATTGTGGTGGGAAGATGGTGATGAGCCCCATCGTGGTAGCAGTTGCCTAGAGGGCCCAAAGAGGGATGCTAGACCGGTTTGCTAGGAGCCCCTATAACACAGTCAAGGCCCCAGGCTTTGATGGGCCAGCAGTTGGGAGGCCTTTTGGGTCCAAATAGAAACTATGGCTGGGCTCCATGGGTGGAGTGAAGGGGTGAACCAGCCAGCTGACTACGGCGCTGAGGGTAGACGCCCAGCTTGTGCTCTAAAACCTCCACCCCGACCAACAATGGAACCTGGCCCTCAGTGAAGTGCTTGGCCGTCGTTTCGGCAACTTATTTCATACGGAGGGCCTCCAACTCCGGCACCGATTATACCTGCCAGATGAATCACTGGTCCAGCTGGCTTGACTTGGAGAGAGAGAGCCGGCGAACATATGTGGCCTCCACCCCCGGCAAAAAAGAGGTGCAAGCCAGGTTTCAGTTCATGGAGGCCCTTGTGGGGGGTGAACTGTGGAAGTACCTCCGGCTACAGAGACCCAAGACACTACGGGCCACGCTGCGCCTATCCCAAGAATGGGAGGAGGTTACCATGGAAGAGAGGGTCACAAAACCCTGCTCCATAGTAAGACAAACCACCATGGAGGAGGGGGCAACAACGACTCCGCCCTCTTCTGCCTGGTATGCAGACCTGGTTGCCCTCCTGCGCGCCATGACCGTAAAGAACGGCAGGCCTCGTCGAGCTTTCCCCCGACTCTGTTGGACCTGAGGACAGCCAGGACTCCTGCAAGCTCAGTGCCCCTGTCCCCACAGGCTCCACCTTCCTGACCCACCTATCTCAACTCTGGGAAACGACACAGGGCCCAGAACAAGTCTGACTCACTTGCTGTGGCCTCATCGTCCTCCTCCACCCTATATACCACTAATATCTCCTCCTGGGATGGACATCTTTCCTTCCACTCTGGTTGAAGGATCTGTTACAGGACCTACTTTCTTAAGGACTCGTGTGGACCTTGTCATTTTGTCAGTAGCTTGATGGTAGAGGATTGCAACAGGAGAAACATCTTTTGACCTGGTCGGAACTCTCGCTGTCTGGGGCACTGGTCATACCAGGACTTCTGGGCTTTCTGGGTTCTCTCCAGGGTCTCTTGGCTTCTTCTATAAGATGCTCTAGCTGGTCTCACATATGGAGGACATAAGACACAATCCCTACTGAGGTATGTTGATCTGTCTCCCAGCCTCTCCTCAGGAGATCCAGTGGCCCTGGTGAGAACCCGGTAGATGTCTGGGGATCCTCTCTATAGGCAAACAACATAAATAGCAGCCGTTTGTCCCAATCACTTTCAGTGTCCTCCCCTTCCTGGAATAGGAGCATCTTAGGTTCCCTCCTAACAGGCAAAGTAGCAAGCATTTTCGAAGAAATACCTTGGCTATTAGTTGGTGATTCATAGCTGGCTGGTTAGCCTCGGGAGCACGGACATGTTGCTGGTGCAAGGAGAGTGCTTTGGTCTAGTCCAGGCTCCTCCGAAGGCTTGAATGGTTTCTTGCAGGCCCCTCATACAGCCCCTCCTGACACTTCTGTTGTCCAAGAAGGATGTCTTTGACGAGGGACACCAGTTCTAACTCTGCTATCGCTTCTTCCTTTTTTGTCTTTCTAGCTGGTCTGCCTTTAGGTCACACTACTGGCTGCTCGTTGGATGACACCTCCGGGGGCGAATATGATTTCTCCACCTGCTCTGACCTGGTTACCCAACGGCTTGCTATCCCACTCTGCCAGCAAATGACACACTACCTTTCTTGTATGAATAGTGTGTAGCCTATAAGGCACTTAGTTTTTCCAATGGCAAGCACACACAGTCTCAAAAATTGAAAGGTTATCAATACTTATTGTGTCCCACACCAAAATTGTTCCAAAAATAAGCAAATAGTGCAAAAAAGTCCATGGACATAAAAGTAAAAAAGTCCAATGTTTGCAGAAGATAATAATTATGGAAAAAAATAAGTAAAGAAAAAAAAAACTTTGTATACAGAAGTTTCTTTATAAAGCACCTACTAATTCTGGGGCAATCAAGAGGTCTATACACCTTAGAGTCTAACCCCTCACTGATCTGAAAGGGGTTGGAGCCACTGTATTTATTCCCTAAGCGCCTCTCTTTTTACCATCTATAGTTTTAGCCTAAAATAAATATACAGAATAAAAACACAGACTTATACAAACACTGACAGAATGCAGTCAGCACTCATATCTGGGTAATGGATATCCGAGTTATGACTGTATGAAACAATCCAGATTGTAATGACAGAACAGTGCCCCTTAATACCATAGTTAACATTGAGTTTCAAACAATAAAAAAATAAAATAAAAAAAACTTGAATCTCTTCTATTTACTTCCCAAGGTTGATTTCCACATGTACGTACCAACTCCTGCTCGCACTCAGGCAAAATGTATAATGTATAAATGTACCCCCCCCCCCTCAACACCACTTAACTATCAAATTATGATGTGGAAGAAAAAAATATTTAACTTTGTTCCACTGGCAAACTGGACACAGGTAAATTCATTTATTATTTTACTTTTATGTGTTAGGGAAAAATGAGGCGGCAGCATTTTGGCAATGAGTGACTGAAGAAAGACACTGTACTCTTGCTGGATTGCTTCATAAGAATATTTTTTTCAGATTACTGAATGATTGTTTTGAAGGGTCATGTATTACTGTACCCACTTTATTCCTTTCTCTATGTCTTGATAAAACTGTGTTTGCAACAAATTCAGTGCATTTATGGTAAATGACTTGTCACTTTCATAAGCCCCACTCAGTAAGCTCCCTGGGGTGTTTCCTGTGGAACATGTAATTTAATCTTGGCTATTCCAAACCTTTATGTAACACTTTGAATTGTATTTCTACATTCTGAGCTTTGGTAGTAATAGACTGTTATTGTCCTATATTGAGTTTTCTGAGGGAAGGTAAATTTTTATTGATATGATTTTACCAGCCTAAACCCATATTTTTCTTACCGTTCTTATTACAACAATCATTTTCACTCATCATTTTCACTTGTGTTTGGACATAAATTGATACTACCGCTATGTACATACATTGTTCCGAAGTGAAAATGACTACTATATATATATATATATATATATATATATATATATATATATATATATATATATATATATATATATATATATATATCTTCAAAGTTCAACTATTTGTTTCAAGTCAAATGTAAGTGTTTCTATTTGTTTCAGTCAAATGTAAGTGGGGTTTTGTAAATATAACCCCTTTCTATTACTGAAGATTTATCATTACCCTGTAAAGCACAATAACAGGTTCATTATACCTAAATTTAATTCACTGAAGCCCTGACTTAAGTGGCCTGAATTTCCAATTAATACCGTCTGTTTGGTTACCCTTGTCAACTATTAAGAAATACTTGGAATAACTGCACCACAGAAGTAGCCTGTTCCTACTAAGAATGTTATACAAACTACCTTTTATAACAAACTACTTATATTAAGAACATAAGAACATAAGAAAGTTTACAAACGAGAGGAGCCCATTCGGTCCATCTTGCTCGTTTGGTTGTTAGTAGCTTATTGATCCCAGAATCTCATCAAGCAGCTTCTTGAAGGATCCCAGGGTGTCAGCTTCAACAACATTACTGGGGAGTTGATTCCAGACCCTCACAATTCTCTGTGTAAAAAAGTGCCTCCTATTTTCTGTTCTGAATGCCCCTTTGTCTAAACTCCATTTGTGACCTCTGGTCCTTGTTTCTTTTTTCAGGCTGAAAAAGTCCCTTGGGTCGACACTGTCAATACCTTTTAGAATTTTGAATGCTTGAATTAGGTCGCCACGTAGTCTTCTTTGTTCAAGACTGAACAGATTCAATTCTTTTAGCCTGTCTGCATATGACATGCCTTTTAAGCCCGGAATAATTCTGGTCGCTCTTCTTTGCACTCTTTCTAGAGCAGCAATATCTTTTTTATAGCGAGGTGACCAGAACTGCACACAATATTCAAGATGAGGTCTTACTAGTGCATTGTACAGTTTTAACATTACTTCCCTTGATTTAAATTCAACACTTTTCACAATGTATCCGAGCATCTTGTTAGCCTTTTTTATGGCTTCCCCACATTGTCTAGATGAAGACATTTCTGAGTCAAAAAAAACTCCTAGGTCTTTTTCATATATTCCTTCTCCAATTTCAGTATCTCCCATATGATATTTATAATGTACATTTTTATTTCCTGCGTGCAGTACCTTACACTTTTCTCTATTAAATGTAATTTGCCATGTGTTTGCCCAGTTCTGAATCTTGTTTTTATCATTTTGCATGACCTTTGCTGCTGCAACAGTGTTTGCCACTCCTCCTACTTTTGTGTCGTCTGCTTACTATACCAGAATCTAAATCATTAATGTAGATTAGGAATAGCAGAGGACCTAATACTGATCCCTGTGGTACATCGCTTGTTACCACACTCCATTCTGAGGTTTTTCCTCTAATCAGTACTTTCTGTTTTCTACATGTTAACCACTCCCTAATCCATGTACCTGTGTTTCCTTGAATCCCAACTACGTTCAGTTTGAGAATGTTATATTATATTCATGTTATGGAATTGTTTGCTTATTTAATGAACAGAAAAAACGTTGAAATTTTTTCAAATCTTTCCACATCAGCAATCGACAGTTCATGATTTCAGGTGTAAAATATCACAAATAAAGATAATTGAAAAAAATCTCAAAATGTAACAGGTGCAATGTACACAACCAACCAATATTTACTGTGACACAGTGTAGCCTCACAATGTATACAGTATGCATGCATGTTGGGAAATGACAAATACACTAAGATAAGGTTCTGTTATTTAGTTAAAAGCAGTTAAAAACCTAAAAAGTTTTACTGAATTTTAATACTTATTATAACCTTGGTTTTTCCGATATCCCATTATTTCTGGGGGTCCGGGGAAGTCTCCCCCATACAGTTTGAGAAATGCAAAATAGATGGTGCTTTTTTTTTTTTATTGTTCTACCTAAAAAAAACTCTTGTGGATTGATATGGAAAATTATGTGTTTGTACATTAGTTTGTAATTTACTTGCTAGATTGAGGCTCCCGTTTCTTCAGGGGCATTACATGTACATAGCCAGTGTTGCACATTTATTTGTTTTCTGTGTGTTTTTAGTAGGGTGGAGAAAAAAAAAAATTATAAAGCCGATATATGACTGTGGCGTCAATACGAGGGCGTCTTTAATACGAGGGTGGCGCCAAGTATTAGCTACCCTTGTCACGGTTAACGACTTAGGAATGGAAACAGATATGAGATTGGAGAGTACTTCACAAAAGACTAGTTCAAGATTTGCAGTTAGCAAAGACATGGAACTCCAGATTTGTGTCTGCGACTGGAGCAAGGCGACAACAGTTGGGTTTGAAGATTCATCAAGGGAGAATTAAATGCTTGAGGGAGAAGGGATCATGAGAGCCAAAATTTAAATGGTACAAATGACTTCATCCTAACGCAATTTGTCAATGCACCGTCTTTGAAATAACAACAAGGCAGAATAACTAAAACAGAGGTCAGAGAACCTCTTTTTTAGTTAAACTCAGATCGCAGCATGATCTCATTTGAAGTGCTTTTTAAAACTCCAAAAGTATCGACTAAAGCTAAGGCTTACAATGTTAAAAAGGCAAAGTATGAAAGAATGAAACAGAGACTAACAGAAGTAGATTGCAGTAAAATAGAGAAAAGATCCATTGAAAAAGAATAGCTATTTTTTTTTGTTAAAATGTAATGACAAATAAAAATCTTAAACAAAATGATTTAATAGATAAATTAAAAAAAAATATTCAGAGAAAAAGGGCACTTTACAGAGCGTTTAAGGGACCAAGAACAAAGTACACAGAAACAGTACTTGCAACTGCAAACTCAAGTCAAAAAGGAAGTTAGAAAGGCCAAAAGAGAGAGAAATGAACATTGGCAAGGGGTCTAAAACCAATTCCAAAAAGGCTTTCCAATGTTATAACAGCAAAAGAACATTCAAAGAGGAAGTAAAATGTCTAAAAGATACAAATGGCAAAATCATAGACGAAGAGAAATAAAATAGCAAATATATTATATGATTACTTTTTCACACGTTTTTACAAAGGAGGACGCAGACAACATGCCCCACATGTCGACCTGTGCCTATCCAGTTTGAAATGACTAGCATAACAGAGGCAGAAGTGTTAAAGAGACTAGGAGCTCTTAAAATAAACACATCACCTGGGCTGGATGAGATCCTCACAATAGTACTCAAATAAATGAAAGAAGTTATTTCCAAACCGCTAACCAAGATCATGCAACAGTCTGTTGGTACAACTACTCGTGTCAAGAGACTGTTGCATGATCTTGGTGAGAATTGCAAAAGTAATATCGATCCACAAAAAAAGGAGATAATACCGAACCAGGTAACTATAGACCAATAAGCCTGACTTCTATTTTATGTAAACTTATGGAAACTATAATAAAATCCAAAATGGAAAAAATTACCTATCAGGTCAGAATATCCTGGGAGACAGTCAGCATGGAAAGGGAAATCGTGTCTAACTAACCTGCTTGATTTTTTGCAACATTGACAATGGATAATTACAAAGCATATGACATGTTTATTTAGATTTCCACAAAGCTTTTGACAAAGTCCTGCACAAAAGATTAATTCTCAAACTGAACGCAGTTGGGATTCAAGGAAACACATGTACATGGATTAGGGAGTGGTTAACATGTAGAAAACGGAAAGTACTGATTAGAGGAGAAACCTCAAAATGGAGTGAGGTAACCAGTGGAGTACCACAGGGATCAGTATTAGGTCCTCTGCTCTTCCTAATCTACATTAATGACTTAGATTCTGGTATAGTAAGCAAACTTTTTTAATTTGCAGACGACACAAAAATAGGAGGCATGGCAAACACTGATGTAGCAGCAAAGGTCATCCAAAATGATCAGACAGCATTCAGAACTGGGCAGACACATGACACATTACATTTAATAGAGAAAAGTGTAAGATACTGCATGCAGGCAATAAAATATAAAGTGCATTATAAATACCATATGGGAGATACTGAAATTGAAGAAGGAATCTATGAAAAAGACTTAGGGGTTTATATTGACTCAGAAATGTCTTCATCTTGACAATGTGGGGAAGCTATAAAAAAGTCCAACAAGATGCTCAGATATATTGTAAAAAGTGTTGAATTTAAATCAAGGAAATTAATGTTAAAACTTTTCAATGCATTAGTAAGACCTCATCTTGAATATTGTGTTCAGGTCTGGTACCACATTCTTACGCCGCAGTAAGCGTTTTAGTATGTCCCCATAAACATACACTAAATGTCTGGTTTCACAGACCCTCATTAGTACTAGTTCTGGACTACCCAATGTTAATTTAGGTAAGAAAAAACAATATTAGTGGCCATCTGGGTCTGTGAAACCAGCTAATAAAGTATGACAAAAGAAACGTGCAGAGCGGAAAAAAAATATAGCACACAATGTTTAGTTGTGGTTATACTCTCTGTATCCTTTTATACTTTGTGAGCTGTTTCTTGAATAAAGGGCTACACCCTCAATATCACCCCCCCCCCCCCCCCCACTACACCCACTACACCCACTACACCCACTACACCCTCACCCTTCAGGTTTAATTTGTAGTTCCCTACATGCTTAGGTGAAATGTAGAAAAAAAAAAGTGAATACCTTTCATATGATAAAAGAAATAAGTCACCAAAATAAGGTAAAAATGTCCTTCTCCTCCTTCTTCTCCCAATGTTTTTTTGCAGATTTTTACAGACCCCAGACACTTTTATCGACGCATATGTATATTACAGGACATCCGAGTTTAATGACAATTAACTTGTTTTGTCAACATGGAAATATACTGGAGAACACATTTATTGTGACTTCTATATCATCATTTATATTAAATGATTTATTTCTGTTTTAAAATGGAACATTTATGCAGAAAATATCTTTTTTTATATAAATATATAAAAAGGTCTGACATGCATGGGATTTGATGATGAAACTATCACCTTCAGTTTGCAAGCATGTTATACTGTCAGTGCTACACGATTAGTTGAGACTAGCAGTATTTTGAAAGATGAAGTCAGCCAGCTGGGAATTCTCAGGACTGTTATATAAGAACATAAGAACATAAGAAAGTTTACAAACGAGAGGAAGCCATTCGGCCCATCTTGCTCGTTTGGTTGTTAGTAGCTTATTGATCCCAGGGAACCATTGGCAAACTCAGACTACAACATGGTCTTATTTGAAGTGATTTTTTAAAAGCCCAAAACTAATGACTAAAGCTAAGGTTTTCTAATTTTAGAAAGGCAAACTATGAAGGTATGAAACAGAGACTAACAGAAGTAGATTGTAGATATGTTGGAGATTTTTCCGAGAATGTGTAATGCTCTGTGGTCCCTGTTGGTGCAAGGAAATACAGTTCCTCTCAATATGCTGGTTAATGGGATTAATGCTATTTGTGGGCCCCACTGGAACAAAAGGAATGTTAATTTCTGAGAATTAGCTATGCTGAAGGATAGCCTACATATTTGGTCAAATTAAAACATAAATAAATAAATACATATTGAAATAAATGAATACATTCATCAATACATAGACATTTTGTTCTTTTTTATCTATCTTGAGCTATTTTGATATTTATTTATTTTTCACTATCCGATATAATCACTGCCATTTAATACTGAAAATATGAAACGAAAATAAATACTCAACAGTTGTTGTTCAATTGTATATCAGTGAAGATTTTTGTACATAAAGGTCATCATGCTTTCATATATTTTTACTTTCAAATTTAAAAATATAGTATGGCTTGTGTCTGTTCAGTTTATCTCGTCTGTCTTTTATGTATAGTAAGGGGAACAGGTTGCGTCGTTACTTAACATGGGAAGGGGGAGAGAGTGATTGAGTGGGGAGGATGCGTGTTGCTGTTTTTGGGGGTTGCTGAGCATGGATGTGACTAGTTGATGAGCTGGACGGCGGCGGGAAGTGACGGGAGGTTATATAATAAGGGGGTGCATGACCCAAGAGACTGGAGTCAGTCTAGTGCTGAACTTGAATGAGAAACTGGGTGCGACTGAGTGACCAGAGAGAATATGCAGTGAAAGTAAAAGACTAAACATAGGGTTATAATTTTGGTGCCGTGAATTCTGGCTCCTGGCAGGAATTTCTCTGTAGTTTCAAATAAACCAAACATTTTGAGAATTCAACACCGTCTCCCTGAGTACTACTTCCTAAACATGAAAACTTTACAATATCAGTTCTTGAGTTGTCCCCCCCCCAAAAAAAGTGCCTGAACGCGCTATATAATTTCAACAACAGTTAAAAATGAACTAAGAATAGCATACTGTAGAAGCCCGTTCATCCAAACAGCTGGGGAACATTGCAATAGTTCGTATTAATGAGCATTCAGAAGTTTACAAAAACAACAATACATGTACGTATATTGCACTCTTAAGGTTTATTTAAAAATTATTATTTTTTTTTTTATAGTCCCAAACCTGAGTTTTACACTGTATATAACACCACTCTGCAAAGCACATCTGACAGTGTTACTGAAGCATTATATACAAGTAACAAAATAATTTATTACACAATGACATTAGAAATGTATGTAGCAAAGGAGAAGCCATACTAATGGGGGATTTCAACTTCTCCCATATAAAATGGGAAAACTCAGTGGGGAGCATGACGGACAAAATTGAAATGGTGGAAATGACAAATGACTGCATCCTAACATAATTTATCAAGACACCAACTAGGGGGAGGCATGCCTTGATTTAGTATTTTCAAATAACGAAGACAGAGTAACTAAAACAGAGGTCAGAGAACCATTGGCAAACTCAAACTACAACATGGTCTCATTTGAAGTGATTTTTTAAAACCCAAAAACTAATGACTAAAGCTAAGGTTTACAATTTTAGAAAGGCAAACTATGAAGGTATGAAACAGAGACTAACAGAAGTAGATTGTAGTACTAGAGGTGCAAAACAATTACATCCCAAAAGTACACAAATCTAAGTCTAAAACAAAATGGCCAAAATGGTTTAATAGATCAATTTAATATATATATATATATATATATATATATATATATATATATATATATATATATATATATATATATATATATATATATATATATATATATCAGCAAAAAATGCACTTTACAGAGGATTTAAAAGGGACCAAAAACAAAGTATACAGAAAGAGTACACTGAACTGCAAACTCAAGTCAAAAGAAAGTTACAAAGGCCAAGAGAGAGATAGAAATGAACATTGCTAAGGGGACTAAAACCAATTTCAAAAAGTTTGTTCCAGTATTATAACAGCAAGAGAGCCGCAGCCCGGTGGTGCGCAAATGCAGTCGTGATTCCCATAACATCATAACAGACAGTTGGAAACGTTGTCAAAACCAATAGAAAAAAATCACGTCCAGGTTGCATCCAAACCTTCACTTTGTACAGCCCCTGTGTTTTTCCCACCATTTGTTTTTAAATGGTTTTATTTTAAAAAGTGGATTCAAATCATAATTTTATGACAGATTGTGTAATGTTTTGTTTTTATTCTAGTATGTAGTGTTTATGCATTTCTGAAAGAGGCTATTTAAAATAAAATTGATTGAATAATGTGTAGTATGTATCATAGTAGTCATAGTAGTAAGAAGAAGAAGAAGAAGAAGAAGAAGAAGAAGAAGAAGAAGAAGAAGAAGAAGAAGAAGAAAGAAGAAGAAGAAGAAGAAGAAGAATGTTAACAGTAAGGAAACCCGCTGGAGAATTTTTTTTTTTTTTTTTTAGTAACATATTTCATATTGCTGATTCCTTTCAATTAAAAATGAAATGAAGCAATATAATGTAAAAAATAAGAACATATTTTATTCATAAATACTTAGCATGTGTACAAATAGCCACAGATGAAGAATGCAGTAAATGCACACCAGGCAATTACATACAATTTACTACAGGACTTTATTCTGTTGCATGAATGGAAATTAAAGGCATATCTTGTGCAACCAACAGATAAACAACTTTTGTTTCAGTGTTCAGCCCATGTTACCCCCTGCCCCACCTGTCTGGCTGTCTTGGTTACATCAGCCTAACATCCAAGGACATGGCAGTAAGCCCAAAGTGTTTATGAGAAAAGTAATGTCCAGAGATACTGATGCTTTTTAAACAGTGGAGCAGGTAGTGCGATATATGAATAACACACTTGTAAACTAGAAATATTTAATTACATTGAAAGACAAATTCAACCATATAGCTTTCAACACAGCAAACAAAACAGATTATAATATATGCATTTTAGTGTTTACATTACACTTGTGGTTCAAGATTTTGACCAGCTTTACACATGGTGGCTTTCACCAATAAAATGTTATATAGGTTTGCTGGAGTACATAAGACAGATAAAACAATAAAAGCGTGAAAAAACAGAAAAGTTTCGGAGGACGGGAGTGAATGTATTAGTCTCTCTCGAGTCAATATGGGCAAGTTGCTTAAAATAATAATTGGACATTATAAAAACTGGGAGAAAATTAGGAGGAGGGATTATGTCTTCCTGGCACGCATTTCAGCCAACCACTGCACCACAGTTTTGCCCGAGGAAGCAGAGCAGAAGGCAACATTGCCAAAGCGGCTGTGGCTGAACTTTTGCTTTGGCTGTCCGCACACAGAACACAAGTTCTCTGCTCTCTTTCGCTCGTACTTCCTCTTCCCAGTGTTGGAACCCCCCGCCTCCTCCTCTGCCCTCTTGTTGTGTTGCTAGCTGGTGGTCCTGGGCAAGGGAGCAGCAGCAGCAACAGCTGAAGAGGTGGAAGGAGGTGAAGTGGGATGTGGCGCAGGAATGACCTAGTGTGCCAGGACTGCTGTCTGCGCAGTGGCCCTGGGGCTTTTCTGTTGCTTTGCCTGACCCGCTGTGTTTGGGGGGCATCTAAAGGCACGCGGCTGGTGTCCACAAATCATGCCCTCCTGTAGCAGCGGGTACAGATGGGGTTGAGGCTCTGGGTCCACTGCGCTCAGCCTTTAACCTCAAACTGTATAGCAAGCAAGATGTTGACATTCTTAAATGGACATCTCACCACTATGCTTTTTGAGGTGTGATCAGTATCCAGTCAAGAGCCAAAACTTACCACTGAGCAAAGGTCCACTGGTTCAGCTCCAACAGCTGCAGGGTGGTCTTCTCCATGCGTCTCGGGCTGCCCAGCACCAGCTGTCAGACTTGGGAGTAGTCCCTGAGGAGAGCAGCCCAGCGGGAAGTCCTCGCACCTTTGGACTTGGTGGAGGACGGGTGGAGGTGGCAGAACTGGATGCAGATGGCCTCGACGATTCTGCTCGTCTGTGGCAACTGGGCATGTCCCGAGCCCTGTCCGAGTAAGCATCTGCAACCAAGCAACAGGAGTAAAGTTTCAGTAGTAATGGGAACATGTTTACATTTTAGGGTTTTGTTGTTGTGTGTGTATGTGAACATTAGTTTTTTTTTTTTTTTTTTTACTATTGTAATGACGTTACAGATGAACTAGCTTACTGTTTCAGGCTGTCCTTGCCTGGGACCTGAAATAAGGACAAGACATAGAGGTTAGCACGGGACTCAAGCACGGAGTAGCCACATCCCGAATTGATATAGAACAGAGCCTGGAGTGAGGTAAGATAAGCGCAGGAGCTGCGAAAGGACAGAGTTTGGCCTGGGGTCCCCCAAAGGATGGACCCCCAGCTCCTTGCGAAATCTCCCACACTGTGAGACGAACAAAAGACAGCAAATGCCAGTGCATAACATAAACAAAAGACCAGAAGGACAAAAAGGGACAAACAGAGGGATGGTTAGTAATTTAGTAGGACGTGACTACGTATATACCTGCTGCTCAGTGGTGAGGAAAAAAAACCCTTGATGCTGATTAGGGGAAAACCTCTGGTGGCCCCAGCAGACAGGAGGCCCCCCCACTCCGGGCATACTTGCAATTTTGAGCAGCAACTATATCAGAGAAGGTGGAATGAATGTAGCACTGTTAATAGGGTACTGGATATTGTTCCTTTTGTTCTCTTTGTGCTGGTTTTGAGCGTCTAAATTTTGAAGTGGCTCAAATGTGTTTGATGTTTTGATTTCTTGTTTGGGTAGGTTTCTTTTTTTCCCTCTCTCTACCTGGATCCAGCTGTTTCGACCCTCTTCTGTCTCCCTGGTGGCTTTCTGTCTGTTAGGGGTGAAAACTTCCAAGAACTCCGGGACTGCCAGCTCCTCAAGCTCCTGTTGCTCTGTCATTTGTGCAGCTCCATTTCTAGCATACAGCTGTGGTCTGGATTGCGAGGTCACCCTTCCCTAACCACAGACAGCTCAGAGCAGTTGCTGTCTGGGCAGACAATCCTGCAGGCCTGCCACATTGTCACTGCGCAACAGACTACGCTCCTGGCACAACATAGGAATATCCTAGTGCAAATCGCACCCCAAGAATGACAAGGACTACCCAAAAAGGAAACATTTTTACAACCAAAGATCTACTTTTCCAACCTGAACCTTGCAATAGCTAAAATTAACTACACAGAGTTTACATCAAACTTCTTCTAGGGGACAATCTCAGTGCAGAATCAGTCACAATCCCTGCATACACAGAGATAGGATTGGCCGTTTCAAAGAACTTCCACTATTTGGAACTCACTGTCCCAGTTATAGGAACAGTACCAGATGATGAGGAGAAGCAAAACAATGTCACACTACCTCAGAGACAAATCTTCATTCAATCCATCTGCCTTATAAACAAATACGATTTATACAGGGTCCTCTCTGTCTACGTGACTGATGATGAGATAAACTGCCAGCCGCACCACCTAAACAAAATGGTGCCATACCTGCAAAGGACTTATCAGAAGTCACGGAAGTCCGGCTACAGACTGAAGAAATCTTCCCTGGATTTGAAGAGCAACTAAAAGAACAGATCTCCACAGCTAATGCACTGGAGACAAATACACAGCAGCTACAACTGGAGCAATTGATTCATAAGCATATGAAACTTTACTCCAGAGATTCCTACAATTGTGGGGAAACCAACATACATATGGTCAAAATATCAACTGACACTGGACAAAAGACAATTTACATCAGATCGTACAGGATCCCCATTGCAGCCTATAGTCAATATAAGAGACAATTGCAAACTATTGGAACGGGGCCTTCTCAGGGAATGTAACTCCACCTATAACTCGCCTTTGTTACTGAGTGCAACTGAGGGTTTGTTAATTAAAAGGATATATGTATTTGTGTACTCCTGTATATATGTTTTCTTATGTTTAGTTAGGCATTTTTTTAAATGTTTGTTTGTATTAATTACTTGTCTGACAGGCAAAGTATAATCGTAAAACTTGTCCCGCACACAACTCTTGTTGTCCAGTGCGTTGTCCTGAGGTTTACTTTATATTTTTTATTTAATTTTTATGTAATATAATTTTTTTGGAACTACATTAAACAAATCGTTAAACATTCTTACAATTTAAACATGGGGAAAACTGGAAGATATTCACAAGGAAGTACATTCAGGAGTACCGCACTGAGTTCCACATTACGGAGGGAGGATATCACGGTACCCTGTACTTCACCCTGGGATATAGACAGCGGGGGGTTTTGAGGGGTGTCTATAGTGAAGTGGAACACCATGGCTTCTGTCCAATAGACTGTGCCTCGTTTTCAAGTTCATGTGGGTTTAGAAAATCAACACCATTTCAGATATTGTCTTCAACAAAATGACTTTAATCAGAGCAACATTGCAGGCATTCAACATTAACACTCACTGACTGTTCGCTTGCTTGTGACTGAAAACAGATTCAAGCTTCTTTGTTGCAGGATAATCATTTTGCTCACGTGGTGATAAAATTGTGACACATTTTTAATGCTGCACCATCTGAACACACTGGAAGAAGTTTTGCTCACTGCTGCCATATGTAGCCTGCACACAAATCTCAAATCTCTATATCCATGTATGAAATGGTAGTGGTAATTCAAGCTGACAGCTAATTGCATTGGGAAACTCCCTCTCCCATCTGCTGTTCTTGCCGTGTTTTCAGTGTCCCATTGCAGTGACATTATCAATGTGTGTTTAGTATTCTCTTAAACAGTTTAATGTTGTTAAACAGTCCTTGCAAGCTAGTAATACATTCGGTTTGTTTTCAACTAGGTACTTCTCAGCCACAATATGCATATGGACCCACAGGTAGTGGAAGACTCTGAGATACGGGCACCACTGCTAACCCTTGAAAGATTTTTCGGAGACTTGTGGGTTTAGAAATCAAAACCATTCCAGATATTGTCTTCAAAAAGGTGATTTTTAATCAAGGTCCAACATTAACTCACTGACTGTTCATTTGCTGCATAATGTGAGCACACTGCGACAAGCCACTGTCTTTCTTCTCAAGGGCAACTGTGCTACCGTCAAAACATTCTCTCTCTGGGAAACACTAGATCACAAACTCTTATTGATTTACTTTTAAACACTACTTGGTTTCACTTTCAGTTAACAACAAATGTTATTTAAACTTTATAATTATTATAACTTCTACCCCTTGATTAGCCATTTAAATACAACCTATAACTGTTACAGTAGCGTGCCATAACATTGCCTTGGTCTGGTGCATTCTTCAAAGCCCATAGAAGGACTGTTGCTGTTATACTTATTTCTACTAACTTACTGTAACTTAAAATAGTATTTAGCATTAACTTTGGAGTTGCAATGAAAATGACACTACATGGAAAATAATTAAAACGGGGGGGGGGGGGGGGGGGGGGGTTATTTAACATTGCAATGCTGATTTGAAATTAGCCTACAAAAATATATTTCCATTTGGGTGAATGAGAATAATATAAAAAAATGTTTATGTTTGAAACTGTCAGTGGAATTATTGAATCATTTTATTGTTTACTTCCTTATTTATGAAATGATCATGGGGGACTTCGTTAGGAGCTGTGTACGTACGACTACAGGGCTGGGGCTACACGGCTGGAGCCTCTGGTCTGCAGAGACTTGTTTGTGGTTGCTTGTCTTGCCTTGCTCCTGCCACTGCTTGTAAGGGGGAGGGTGGATGGAGAGTTAGGGTGACAAAAACCCCTAACATCGCATTTCCCTACTTTTGTTGTAACTGCTGCAATAAGTTTTTTGCAAAGAATAAATATATAGCTAGATGGATAAATAGATAGACAGGCAGAAATAATAATATATGGGCTACCATTACAACAAAATATTGTTTGTTTGAACAATGATAAATGAAAGAAATGCAAACGCTGAGATACATATATTGGGGGGTGGGTTATTAAGAAATTAATTCTTAATTATGATTGGATGTATGATTGGATTACTTTTAGCAAACAATATGAAATACTGAACTGAAATTGCAAGCCCTTTTCTAAGTGTTACATTTGTAATGTTTACTTTAAATTAACTAATTGTTGAGATGAGTTTTGCATAATAAAATGGGGTTTACTTTTCTGTTGAATTGTTCTGATGGTGGTTTCGATGACGAATCAACAGTTTTCTGTGGATTTGTTAATCAAAAACATATCTGACCTGCACTCCCTTTCTTCTTTAAAGCCACACAGCCAGCTTTTGTTATAATATTTGTTTTTACACGCTGGGCAAATCAAGGAAAATAAAGCATAATGATTACAAACATTCAATTGTTATTGGGGCATGCAATACCTTGAGCTTCTGCATTAGGACACATCTAATGGAATTCATGAACACGAAAGTGAGACAAAGCATCACCAATGTTGTTTAGTAACCCTGGAACGGCTTGGATAATGTAATTCCTGATGACACTTAACCATAATTGCTAACCATCTTAGCAATTTCATGATTATAGGGGAAGGAGATCTACCTTTATTAATGATGTGGACTGTTGCTATATTGTTGCAATGCACTTATACGGTTTCCTTTCCAATGAATAACCCCATATATAGCAAGAGACAAAGATTGAATAAAGTTTGAAGAGAGCTGTGGATTTTTCAGGTTCCGGTAAGAAATGAATCTCTGAAGGAACCATTGTTCATTGAAGTAACTGGCAAAACCCACAGAGGAACCCACATCAGTAAAAAATTTAAGCGCTATCAAAGTGATTTAGAAACAAAGATTTAGAAATCCATTGATTTAGAAACAAAGACCAAAAGCGAAGATTTGACATTGACCCCTCATTCAAGGTTCTTTCTGACGGTAGGGAAACTGCAGATTGTATTTTATCTAACAGTCTTGCAATAAATGAATGATATTGTGGAATTATACGCATTACGAAGTTAAAATGCCTTCTCTTCAGATGTTGTTTAGTTAGTCTTGATGGGAGAACTGACAAATTATTTCCCTAATACGACACAATTTGTTTTGTGGTAGAAACACTAGCACGTTGATGGACTCCAAAATTATTTCAAGGAACTTGATAGAGGTAGTGGGCGTAAGGTTTTCTCTTTTGTCAGCGGAACTCCTAGATCGTTGAAGGTATTTTTTAGTAACGTAATGCTTGTAGCAGGGAGTGATCATGGAAAGTCTAGCACTAAGAAATTGTCAAGTAAATGAACGAAAGGCAATCTCAGCTTGTTTACTAGGATCCAGCACAGTGCTTCTGATTGAAAATAAAAAATGTGAAGACTGCTGCAGTCAGTCTTACAGCAAAAAATATATGTTGATCTCCATTTAATACCAAAAAGATGCCGTTGGGAAGGATGAAACTTTAAAAGCGTCCATAATGTCTGCTTTCACCAACCAAGCTCCCTTTCCTGCAATTTTGATCATGTGAATAGCGTCCTCTATTTTTGCAAAATGCAAAGAGTATGGATTGGAGGGAATAAGACTATTAACCCTTTAAGGACTGGGATCGTGTTAACATGATCATACTGAAGTGGGCTTCTAGGATCTCAAGCATGTAAAAAGAATAAGAAAGCATTTTGTTTTGATGACTTACAGGGCTACCATTCTTTCCAGTACAGACTTGAAACACATATCATTGGCTAGGGGAAGGACTGATGTTCACTTCCTGATAGTTTTTTTTTTTAGTTTTTTTTTTTTTTTTTTTTTTTTCGTGTGATGCCACTGAGGGGCATTAAGTGTCTAAAGGGCAAAGAAAGTTTTGGCAGCTTGGAGAGAAAAGACATCACAGCCTGCTTCAGAGAAACTTGTTAGGAAGATTTGGAAAAAATGCTGTAAATCTTATGTATTTGACATAGTTATATTAGAACATTTATTCTGTCTCATGTGTTTTAGTATATACAATAGAACCTCATAGTTACAAACTGACCGGTCAATCGCACACCTCATTTGGAACCGGAAGTATGCAATCAGGCAAGAAAACTGTAAACAAAAGAGGTGGGAAGCACAAACATGTTACACTTTCAATTAAAACAAAACTCAAAATATTTCACAAACTCGACAATGGCATTAGCCTTAGTAATATAGTCCTAGAATATGGTATCAGGAAATCAACTGTTACCGATATTAGGAAAAGCCAGAAAAAATAAAACAGTTTACAAAAGAATCCAAAGACAGCGGAGCAGTTAAAAGCAGGTGTATTGTACGCAAAGCTGCTGCTGATGATTTTGATAATGCAATGCATCTATGGTTTGCACAGGAGATACCAAAAGGCACTCCAATAAGTGGTGTGGTGCAGAGAGATGTATCCAGAGAAAGGTCTCTGTCAGTTTAAAAATCACAATGGAATACATCAGTTGAGTATGCAAGGAGAGTCCCCGTCAGCTGACTTGAATGCCTCTGGTGAGTTTAATAACACTTTGAAATGATTTATTCAACAGCACGCAATTAACCGGGGCCAAGTGTTTAACTTTAACAAGATGAGCCTGTACTGGCGCATGCTTCCAAGCAAGACACAGATAGTTCTGAAAAACAGGCAAAGAAGCTACTGCTAACGCAGAGTGGAGATTTCCATCTCTCTTTAGTGTTCATTCACAAGACTGCAAAACCTTGTTGCTTTGCAAACATTACTATGTCAGCTCTACTTTCCCATTACTACAGCCAATGCAGTGTTTGGACGGATAAAGGCATTTTCTCCGACTGGTTTATTAAGCACTTTGTTCCACTTGTAAAAGACTACCTTCAGTCAAAATCTTTACCTGTCCGAGCTGTGCTACTGACGGATAATGCTCCATCACACCCTGCCATTGGAAATCTAGTGACAGAAGATGGAAGCATTCAGTGTTTGTTTATGCCACAGAACATCACAAGCCTCATCCAGCCAATGGACTAAGGTGTTCTGGGTGACTTTAAACGTCAGTACAAGCGAACCTCTTAATTATTGCTGGGATCAGTGGAGTTTGAATCTTACACTGATATCTGTAAACAGCTGACAATCAGAAGATGCTGTCTACATATGTGCTAAGGCCTGGAGTGAGACTGGCTCTGAGTCTTTGAGATGCTCGTGGAATAAACTTTGGCCGTGTGATGACACCAAAAGGGATAATTTAGAAAACAATAAATCTGATAGAAGCTAAATTTTACTGAGGCATGACAGCTTTTGGATATCACCACAGAGGAACAGGAAGAATGGTTAAACATGGATAAATATAAGGATGGACATCCAATCCTTAACAAACATGAGATAACTGAATTGGTAAGAAAAACCAAACAGCCGGACAGTGATAGTGACAAGAAGGAGTAGGGGGGAATGCTAAGAAAATCCCACACGTGCAAGAAGAAGAGTGTTTCGTAACCTGTCTTCAAAGACTCGAACAACAGCCTGTCACATCGATGAACCTAATGATGCTTCACACTTTGGCAGCAAAAAAGCATGTTAGCAAGCTATAGAAGAGTACCATTATACATTTTTTTCCAAATCTACATATACATTTTAAGACCGTTAAATTCCGCATTTTTCTTCTGCATATAAACCTACACAGCTTTTCAAATTATAAATGAGTATTACATCAATTTTCAGTTTTAAATATTTGGGAAAGAAGAACCAGAACGTATTTCTGAGTTACGAACATTTCAGGGTTATACAGTTCCACTGTATACTTGTTTTTACAACATTTTAAAATACCAGTATCAAGAAAAAAATGGATATAAGCAGATAGTACTTCATGAGCAAAAATAATCAGGTGCGTTTTTATTTTTCCTTATTACTGATAATAATGGAATGAATAACTATTTTATTTCTAAATGTATATTTTGAGAGAATCGAGAGTAGTGTCCGTTATTGCTTATAAAGAGCCAGAGGATAAATGTGTACCATGTCATTACAATCACTGAGCTGAAACAAACATTTTTCAACAAAACTTTCAGGGAGTATTGTAAGGTCCCTTGGGTCATAGAATAACACTTTTTATATATGTAGCTCTACCCTTACAAAAAAAGTATGTTAAAGTATACTAGAACTTATACTTTACATAAAAACATTAAGTAATAATATTGTGTTAAAAAAACAGAGTGTTCTGAAAAATGGGCACCATTTCTAAGATGCTACTGTAAAAAATAGATTTTTAGTGAATTTTCATAGGAAGAGAGTAAAATACAGCCAAAAAATGCCTGGTCCTGGAGGAGTATTCCACTGAAAAATACTTGGTCCTGAAAGAGTTCATTAGAGTAATTTACACAATCGAAAAAGCACATACAAGTAACTTGATACTTATCAGTTTGTAATCTCTCCTGTCAGGTTCGGATGAAAATTAAAATGATGATGATCAAGTCTGTGTCTGCAGTCCAGTTATGCCCTCGGGGGCAGGCATGACTGTATCACAGGCCCTGACGTGCAGCTTTGATATATCTTCTTCATGCTATTAGTGTCATTAGGATAAACACTTTTCTCATCTTTTTTGGAATTGTCAGCTCTTACCGGATATTTTGTCTAATATACATTCTGTTTTCACTGGAAGGCTGATTTTAAAACATGATATTTATATGCAATGGAAAAGAGATTGCTCCATTTAGATTGCAGTCTTCACTGTGTATCTTAAAAGGAAGATTTTGTTTTGCTTTTTTATTATTATTATTTGTGGTGCAACTGTTTGTTTTTGTATAAGAAAAATGATTTACTATTATAACAAACATTCCCAAGTAGGACCACATTTTATATACCTTACACACATATACTTCTGTAGCAGGGGGAGATCTGTGCTGACTGTTCTGGCGTATTCACAGTACTGCAGGAGGAGGGCAGCAGTCGTCCAACAATCGCCTGTGAGTCATAGCAGTGACACGGGGAGGTGGGAAAGAGGGTGTGTGGACTTTCCTTTTCTCTGAATAGCTGGGAGGCGAGTCTTGGGGAGATTGGTAGCCCTATAAGATAATGTTCTACTGTTTCCTCAGGTCTGCCCTTTTAGATACGCTGTATGTACAAAAGTGCTGGTCGAGGACCGAGAAATCAGCTGGGAGAAATACAGCAACGAACAAGCCAGAGAGTGACAGTGGGAAACCCTTCGGCAGACCCTGAAGTATTGTTTAGAGCAGGCAAGTAGCCACTAGAGTAGGTCGGTGATCCGGGTCGTGTGGGTAGCGGCGACCGGGATAACGCTGCCGAGTGCAGCACCTTTTATTTGTAGTTTTATTACTGTTATTTTTCCTTGTTCTTTTTGCCTTCTGTTTTCATTATTATTTCTTTGAGCACCTGTGAGTGCGCCCACAGTTAATTCTCTTACCAGCTTTGGTATTTCCGTGGTGCTGTCTATCATCGTTGATAGGCAGTCAACGGACAACAGTGCCCTCTGCAGGTGAAAAGTGAAAAAGTCTTGAAAATAAAACTGGGCACCTGGGTGGTGTTCCAAGTACAACTGTACTGTCTCTTGTGTCAGTGAATCACCCACCACCCTTCCACATATGGTGTCAGTCAGAAGTGGGATTCACTGGCATTGCCTGTAAAAGCAGTGCACCCACAGAACCAGTACACAGAAGCCATGGATGCCACCCAATTTGCAGCCCTGATGGACCTCCTGCGCCAGACTATCACTGCTGCGGTGCAGGGGGTGGCTAGACCCGTAGCTCCAGACCACTCCTTACAGAGACCTACCAAAATGATGGCCGAGGATCGACCTGACGCCTACTTGGAGGTTTTCGAGGCTATGGCGATCTCGGCCGGGTGGCCCCAAGTCCAGTGGGCTACCTGTTTGTTGCCACAACTCACCGGGGAGGCTCAAGCAGCTGCGAGGACGCTGTCCCCGGAGCACATGCTGGATTACCCCCTGCTGAAGGCAGCCTAAATTGTGTGGGGGCCACACCGGAGAGCTACCGGAAGAAATTCCGGGAGGAACAGTTTGCGGCAGGGGAGCACCTCCGAGCTATTGCCCACCGGTTAAAGGATTATGCCATAGGCTGGCTGAACCTGGACGCGGTCACCAAAGCCAGGTTGGTGGAACTGATTATGGTGGAGCGGTTTCTGGAGTGTCTGGCCCCGGGACCTCGGCTATGGGTCCAGCGACAGGCACCAGATACTCTGGATCGGGCGGTCGAACTGGCGGAACAGTACCAGGCTGCGGAGCCAACACCTGCGAGACCGTCTGGGAGGAGCGCGTCTACCGGATCGACCCCTCAACTGGCCCCGGAGAGGGCAAAGGGACTTGGGGGAAGGGGTAGTCCAGGATTTGGTCGGGGGGTGTCGGCGGGAGCTCCTGGCCTGGGAACTGGAGCAGGGTGGGGCTACCCACGGGCTGCTGCAGTGTCGGACCGGGGTCTCACGCGGACACCTTATCGGCGAGCCCCTTTAATGGCTCCAGTGTTTCCACCCCTTGCCGAAGCCTCGGGGAGAGAAACCAGCCCACCGAGGTGTTGGACATGCAGGGAGGTGGGCCACCTCGCTCGGGATTGCCCCGCGATGGAGTGTGACCTCAGCCGACCAGGTAGGCACGTTCAATTACCTCAGTCACTTCAGCACACAGGTTTTGTTATTCCTGTGACATTGGATGGTGGAAAACCCAGGCTCTCCTGGATTCACGGTGTGGTCATTCTCTAGTACAGGAGAGCCTAATCTCACCGGGGCATAAACGTATATTGAGACAGGTGCATATTAAATGTATTCATGGGGATGTACACTCCTATCCCAAGATCAATGTCAATATGACTATTGGCCTGCAGGTGACGCAGGTGCAGGTAGGATTATGTCCTCAATTGCCAGTACCAGTAGTTCTGGGACGGGACTGTGAGCAGTTTAAAGATTGATTGGCTGCCCTGACAGCCCCGTCCTTCTTATTGGCTAAGAAAGAGGAAGTAATTGGAGAGATCTTTCCCTTTCGTAATCCCGCATGGTTTTGCCATAAATTGAAACCCTGTAAAACTAAACAGGAGTGCTGGATCGCTAAGAATGAGTGCTGGCAATGGAGGGAGTCAGAGAAGTTTCAGGTGGGGGGCGTTGTGGCAGGCTGGCGAGTGGATAGAGGCCCAGAGACAGACTGCAGTTCAAAAAAATAACTATTTTATTATAAATAAACAAAAATAAAGTGCACAAGGGCAAAATAACAGATACTCAAACACAAATAAAGCAAAAACAAAACTCACAAAAATAAAGGTTTCCAGGCTGGGCAATGCCTTCACTGGATTTAGAAAATTCAAAAAACCACAAAACAAACACCAACCTGCTTCCTCAGCTCCCCCCTCCCAAATGAGAAGCAGAGGCCTCCTTTTATATCAGGTGGCTGGGCGCTGATTGATCGTTAATCAACCTAATCAACTAATCAACCCCAGCCACCTGAACATAATAAACCCAGGCAGGCAGGGGAAGTTAACCCCATCCCTGCCAATTTAAAAGGGCAGAGCTTTGCTCTGCCACACACCTCCCCCCATGTACAACGTACACCGGCCGCAATCGGCCAACCCCCCCCCCCCCCCCCCCCCCCCCCCCCCCCCTCCTCCCCCCAAGAGTCCAATTATGTCCCTTGGGTGGGCTGTTATGGTGGGTGGTGGTGGGCGGGGTTGATGTCGGAGCCCCCAAGCCTTCTTTGGTTGAGGGGGCCCCGAATGTCCAAGGTAGCATGGCGACGGCGGCCCGGCTCCCTCTGGTGGCGGAGGCGGCGACGGCGGCCCGGCTCCCTCTGGTGGCGGAGGCGGCGACGGCGGCCCGGCTCCCTCTGGTGGCGGAGGCGGCGACGGCGGCCCGGCTCCCTCTGGTGGCGGAGGCGGCGACGGCGGCCCGGCTCCCTCTGGTGGCGGAGGCGGCGGCGGCGGCCCGGCTCCCTCTGGTGGCGGAGGCGGCGGCGGCGGCCCGGCTCCCTCTGGTGGCGGAGGCGGCGGCGGCGGCCCGGCCCCCTCTGGTGGCGGAGGTGGCGGAGGCGGCGGCGGCGGCCCTGCTCCTCTCTGGCTCTGGGAGCGACGGCAGATCCTCCTCCCTCTCTGGCTCTGGGAGCGACAGCAGATCCTCCTCCTCCCTCTCTCTCTCTGGGAGCGACAGCAGATCCTCCTCCCTCTCTCTCTCTGGGAGCGACAGCAGATCCTCCTCCCTCTCTGGCTCTGGGAGCGACAGCAGATCCTCCTCCCTCTCTGGCTCTGGGAGCGACAGCAGATCCTCCTCCCTCTCTGGCTCTGGGAGCGACAGCAGATCCTCCTCCCTCTCTGGCTCTGGGAGCGACAGCAGATCCTCCTCCCTCTCTGGCTCTGGGAGCGACAGCAGATCCTCCTCCCTCTCTCTCTCTGGGAGCGACAGCAGATCCTCCTCCCTCTCTCTCTCTGGGAGCGACAGCAGATCCTCCTCCCTCTCTGGCTCTGGGAGCGACAGCAGATCCTCCTCCCTCTCTGGCTCTGGGAGCGACAGCAGATCCTCCTCCCTCTCTGGCTCTGGGAGCGACAGCAGATCCTCCTCCCTCTCTGGCTCTGGGAGCGACGGCAGATCCTCCTCCCTCTCTGGCTCTGGGAGCGACAGCAGATCCTCCTCCCTCTCTGGCTCTGGGAGCGACAGCAGATCCTCCTCCCTCTCTGGCTCTGGGAGCGACAGCAGATCCTCCTCCCTCTCTGGCTCTGGGAGCGACAGCAGATCCTCCTCCCTCTCTGGCTCTGGGAGCGACAGCAGATCCTCCTCCCTCTCTCTCTCTGGGAGCGACGGCAGATCCTCCTCCCTCTCTGGCTCTGGGAGCGACGGCAGCTCCTCACCCCTCTCTGGCTCTGGGAGCGACGGCAGCTCCTCACCCCTCTCTGGCTCTGGGAGCGACGGCAGCTCCTCACCCCTCTCTGGCTCTGGGAGCGACGGCAGCTCCTCACCCCTCTCTGGCTCTGGGGACGACGGCAGCTCCTCACCCCTCTCTGGCTCCCGGGAAGGCGGCTCACCCCTCTCTGGCTCTCGGGAAGGCGGCTCACCTCTCTTTATTGGAGTGACCGGTGGATCTCCCATGTCTACCGCCAGGTAATTAACCACCATGAGGGCAACCTCTGGGAAGGAGGCCGGGTGGTGTTGTTCCTCCCACTGTTCCCACCTCTCCCCATCTCGACGCCACAGCGTGTTGATAACTATGGGGAGATCGTGGACGAGGTCTGCCTCAGGGTGCATCAACCAGTCCCAGATCTCCTGGGACGGTGGTGAAGGTGGTGGTGCTGGAGGTAGTGGGGTGGCCCCTGATGCCCGGGGTGAACACGGCACCTCTTCCTGGGCCTGGTTGTAGGGGCATCCTGCCCAGTTGTGGCCGTCCTCCTCACACCGGCCACACCAGTTTGCCGGTGGCACATCTGGGCAGGACCGCCAACGATGGTCCTCCTTCCCACACCAGGAACACCAGGGGAAGAGGCTGGCCGGGTCCTCCAGCGGTGGCTGCAGCAGCTTACATTTCTTCAGCTGCTGCTTTTCCTGCCTTTTCCGCTGTCTGCTCTTCTTTCCCATTTTTTTTTTCTCAAAAAAAAAAATAAATACTGCTCTGAGCCTCTAGGTGGCGCTATCCCACTTCTGACACCAAATGTGGCAGGCTGGCGAGTGGATAGAGGCCCAGAGACAGACTGCAGTTCAAAAAAATAACTGTTTTATTATAAATAAACAAAAATAAAGTGCACAAGGGCAAAATAACAGATACTCAAACACAAATAAAGCAAAAATAAAACTCACAAAAATAAAGTTTCCAGGCTGGGCAATGCCTTCACTGGATTTAAACTTTCAAAAAAACACAAAAACAAAACACCAACCTGCTTCCTCAGCTCCCTCCTCCCAAATGAGAAGCTGAGGCCTCCTTTTATATCAGGTGGCTGGGCGCTGATTGATCGTTAATCAACCTAATCAACTAATCAACCCCAGCCACCTGAACATAATAAACCCAGGCAGGTAGGGGAAGTTAACCCCATCCCTGCCAATTTAAAAGGGCAGAGCTTTGCTCTGCCACAGGACTGCCAACCTCTCTGAGGTCGGGGTGTCGGTTGGTGAAGAGTCTGGGGGGAGGTCGCGGAGCCAGCGCAGGGGTCTGGCTCTGCTGCCTCTGCCCGGGACCAACCTGACCCCGAGTTGGAAGTCATGGGAGCTGATTTCTTAGCTCTCTCCCATAACTTCCGACTCGAGCAAGGGCGTGACAACATGCTGGGCAGGCTCTTTGACCAAGCAGCTGTGGTTAATGGTCGGGTGGTCGAGCCCAGATGCGCCGCCACGTACCCTCACTTTGAAATTAATTGGGACCTGCTGTACCATGTTGATAAATTACCCCAGACCAGGGAAGTGCGTCATCAGTTGTGCATTCCTCAGCCCTTTAAGGAGGATTTGTTGCAGCTGGCTCATGCTATTCCCCTGTCTGGTCACTTGGAAAGGGATAAAACCAGAGCAAGGCTGGTGTCACTGTTCTTCTGGCTGGGGCTGGATGGCGATGTTAAGCAGTTTTGTGAGCGTTGTGGGGAATGTCAGAAGGCTAGCCCTAGAGCCGTTCCACGAGCCCCACTGGTGCCTTTGCCCCTAGTGGAAGCTCTGTTTGAGCTCATTGCGATGGACATAGTTGGACCTCTGGAGAGGAGTGCGGCAGGATACACCCACCTACTTGTCATTTTGAGTTACTCTACGTGTTATCCAGAGGCTATTCCCCTCCGATCTGTGTCCACTAAGTCTGTTGCCAACGAGCTTGTGAAGGTTTTCTCCCGGATGGGAATCCCCAAGGAGATACTAACCGATCAAGGCACCAATGTTATGTCCCGGCCAATCCACGGAACATGTAAGCTTTTGGGAATTAAGACCATTAGGAGCTTGGTGTTTCATCCTCAGACCGACGGTCTGGTGGAACGCATTAATAAAACCCTTAAGATCATGTTGCGCAGATTTATTTGTAGTGATGTGCGTTACTGGGACCAGCTGATTCCTCCCCTTCTCTTTGCAATCAGAGAGGTACCCCAGGCTTCCACGGGGTTTTCGCCATTCGAACTGTTGTATGGGCGGAGACACCGGGGCGTGCTCGATCTGGTCAGAGAGACGTGGGAGGAGAAGCAGGACAATTCGACCAATACTGTCTGGTATGTGTTGGACCTGCGCAAACGTCTTGAGTCTGTTAGGAAATGGGAGCTCAGTTGCGCAAATTTCAGCCGGGGGATAAGGTACTTCTGTTATTACCCAGTTCCAAGTTAGCTAAGTGGCAAAGACCCTTTGAGGTTACACGCCAGGTTGGGAAGGTGGACTATGAGATCTGCCAGCCAGAGTGACGGAGAGAGAAACAGATTTATCATACAAACCTCTTGAAACCTTGGTTGCAACCGGAGGCGTTGTTAGTGGCGCACGCAGATGACGTCCCAGACCTGGGACCTGATCTTTCTGTGTTGGCAAGAAAAGGATCGGTACAGATTGCGGAGAATCTGACAACAATGCAGAAATGTCAGGCTCACGGTCTAGTGGCAGAGTTTCCTGACGTGTTCTCTTCCGTCCCGGGGCAGACTCGGGTAGCCCATCATCATATTAATATTGAGCCGGGGGCGCGAGTTCGCCAAAGGCCATATAAAGCGCATGAGCGTAAAAGACAGGTAATAAAAGTGGAAATTGATTAAATGCTGAGACTGGGGGTAATAGAAGAGTCCCAAAGTGACTGGAACAGTCCGGTCATTTTAGTCGATAAGCCAGATGGGTCAACTTGATTTTGCATTGATTTCAGACGAATCAATGAGAAATAGAAGTTTGACTTTTATCCGATGCCCCGGGTAGATGAGTTGCTGGAGCGTCTAGGCACAGCTCATTTTATGACGACACTGGATTTAACGAAAGGGTACTGGCAGATACCCCTGACCTTGGAATCTGGAGAGAGGACAACGTTTTTGACTCCCTTCGGGTTATACCAATTTAGGACCATGCTCTTTTGGTTGCACGGAGCACCTGCCACTTTCCAGTGGATGATGGATCGCATCTTGCGATCCCATCAGCAGTACACCGCTGCTTACATAGATGACGTGGTTATCCACAGTGAGGATTGGCCGAGTCATCTGTGTAAGGTGGCGGCGGTGTTGCAGTCCTTGAGGGAGGCGGGGCTCACGGCTAACCCAAAGAAGTGTGCCATTGGGAAGAGTGAGTCGGAGTATTTGGGGTATCGAGTAGGGAGGGGCCAGATCAGACCGCTGGTTGCTAAGGTGAAAGCCTTGGCTGACGGGCCGGTTCCTACAACCAAAACCCAGGTGCGCTCTTTCTTGTGACTAGCGGGCTATTATAGGAAGTTCATCCTGAGCTTCGCTACGCTCGCTGCTCCCTTGACAGACACCACCCGGACGGCTGCCCCAAATACAGTTCAGTGGACTGAGTTGTGCCAGAGGGCCTTTCTTGCCTTGAAGTGGAGGCTGTGTAGTAAACCAGTGCTATGCATCCCGGATTTTGGTAAGAGGTTCACCCTGCAGACGGATACGTCAGAGACAGGTCTCGGGGCAGTGTTGTCTCAAGAGGTTCGGGGAAGCGAACACCCAGTCCTGTATATCAGCAGGAAGCTCCTTCCCCGTGAAAAGAATTGTACCACCATCGAGAAGGAGTGTCTCGCAGTAAAATGGCAGTCGAGTCACTCCGGTACTACCTCCTGGGACGACACTTCACCCTTGTTACAGATCATGCCCCCTTGGTGTGGCTTCACCGAATGAAAGAGAGCAACGCCAGAATCACATAATGGTAATTGGCCTTGCAGCCCTATGCCTTCAGGCGGAGATCTGTGCTGACTCTTCTGGCGTATTCACAGTGCTGCAGGAGGAGGGCAGCAGTCATCCAACAACCGCCTGTGAGTCATGACAGTGACACGGTGAGGTGGGAAAGGGGGTGTGTGGACTTCCCCTCTCTTTGAATGGCTGGGAGGCAGGTCTTGGGGAGATTGGTAGCCCTATAAGATAATGTTCTACTGTTTCCTCAGGTCTGCCCTTTTAGATATGCTGTGTGTACAGAAGCACTGGTCGAGGACCGAGAAACCGGGAGAAACTGGGAGAAATACAGCAACGAACAAGCCAGAGAGTGACAGCGGGGAACCCTTGGGCAGACCCCCGAAGTATTGTTTAGAGCAGGCAGGTAGCCGCTAGAGTAGGTCAGTGAGCCGGGTCGTGCGGGTAGCGGCGACCGGGATAACGCTGCTGAGTGCAGCACCTTTTATTTGTAGTTTTATTACTGTGTTATTTTTCCTTGTTCTTTTCGCCTTCTGTTTTCATTATTATTTCTTTGAGCACCTGCGAGTGCGCCCACAGTTAATTCTCTTACCAGCTTTGGTATTTCTGTGGTTCTGTCTATCATCGTTGATAGGCAGCCCACGGACAACAGTGCCCTCTGCAGGTGAAAAGTGAAGAAGTCCTGAAAATAAAACTGGGCACCTGGGTGGTGTTCCAATTACAACTGTTCTGTCTTTTGTGTCAGTGAATCACCCACCACCCTTCCACAACTTCTCATGTATAATGTAGTGTCGGGTCTCGCGGACCCGCTGAAGAGGATTTGTTGTTATTGTAGCCTGGTTCCAACCATGTCTGCTCTTTACTGCCTGTGGACCCTATATAAACCCACAAACTGCACGCTGACAAAAGAGGGCTGCAGCGAAAGCGAAATACCATTTTTTGAGCTAAAGCAACAGCATTTATAAACGCCAATCCATTGCTCTGAAACAACGTCACGTATAAGCGCCACTTCATTTCAAAATAAATGGTCTTTCCAGCGCCAAATAATCTTTAGAAGTGTTTCCTTTCTTCCCACTGGAACCTTGTGACAACAATACAATGAAAATCTCCCTCCCAACCTGTGAGGTTACTAAGCGAGGAGTTTTTTTGACGAGCTGGCCTGACAGCTCTTTCCCCAGATCGGGAAGTCGGTCAGTCTGGAAAAAGGTGCGACTATCAACCTATCAACCTGGAAGGGAAACAATGTAGCAGTTGCAGATTGTAAAGGCAGCTGCATTCATTTACCAAGGGGTCATCTGTAACAGCATATAAGGGGGGTGGAGACTCGTAATCAGTTCCTTCGTTTGGTTTGTGAACTTGAACCTGAAGGAAAGTGAGAGACGCAGTAACCTCTGCTGAAATAAACCTGTGTTTTAAGAATATTTGTGAGTGTTTTGTTTGTGTCTGTTAGTAATTGTCTGTGTTTATAAACCACCAGACGGCTAATACATATCTGTATCAGCACTTTTACTTGTATCATTATAAACTGTATTGTACCACGATTACTAATTCACGAGCTAAACGGACTTGTGTATGTGTTTTGTGTTTAATGTGGGGACACAATAATGGGACTGTTATTTTGGGACCAGCCCAGGGATTATAAATGTAAATGCACACTATTAGCCACTTTGCCACACCACACGTGTCAGAAACAAGTGGGATATGGAGACCTTAAGAAGTAGAACACTAGAAAGACTCGTCGATGAGAGCAGGGAATGGGCAGCCACTGGGACAAAAGCGAAGGCAGGTAAAGAGAAACAGATCGACATCACACTCCCCCACATCCGCCGGCACGGTGAAGAGTTTACTCCGCTGCGGGATGTGCCGCCCTCACGACCCAGCTTCATGCTGTTTCGCCAGAAGCTCCACCTGGAACTCTCTGTGGCTGCAAAGCCAGAACAGGACTCTGACAGGGTAACAACCCGGAGGCCGTGGGGACTGCCGCCATCTCAAACCGAGTCAGCAAACGAGTCCACCAACCCGGGCATCTCACTTCTGGAGGTCCAAGTTTGCTACGAGACCATGCTGCAGCAAATGGAGCAACTGGCAACCCAACATGGAGAGAACCCGCCACCTACCAAAATAATGCCACCACTGCCCCCAGCTGCTGTATCACCACTGTATCACTGCACCGTGACCACAAACCCCCTGGTCCCAAGCCGAAGCTTCCTCACTTCTCAGGTCAGACATCGCTGGAAGCCTTCCTGACGCAGTTCGAGCTCGCAGCCACTGAGCACAGAAGAAGCCCTGTCATCAAAGCATCTTATCTAACCCAATCTCTTGAAGGCAGCGCTGTAGAGATACTGCTGGATTTGGAGCCAGAGGAGAGAGCCACATACCGAGTCGTTTTAAGGGCTTTGAAGAGGTGGTTCAGATAGAGTGAGTCCTACATCTTGCTCCAGAACCAGCTACAGAACCACAGGCGGGCCCACGGAGAACGCTTGGGAGCTCTGGAAGCTGACATCAACCGTTTGGCCAGGAGAGCATACTGCAGGGAAGACAATAGCTTAATCTGCTGCATCGCTCTAGACGCGTTCTTATGCATAGAACCCGCAGAACTACGCTACCAGGTCCGACTACCATGAAGGAACCGAACAGGATAGCAGTATCAACCAACGATCATTTGGGTGCAGTTTTACAATGTTTAGTAAGGAATTTAGGTTGGGTCAGATGTCCAGGGGCAGTGGAGGGATGGTAGAAGAAGGGCAATGCCTGCTTGCTTGCTAGGTCATAAATTCCAGGTTAAAGTGAACAACCACAACGGAGGGGGCAATCATGCCCCACAGCTATCCTCTATTGGTTGAGTATATGAGATGAGGGGGTAGGGATGGATGAATTGTCTGATGAGTGCCAAATCCTGATAGGAGCAGGGAATTTTATGTAGAAACTATATAACCCATGTATGTGCTTTACTGCGGCAGAATACACTAGTTACTGATGAAGTGACTGTTATTCTCCGGAGCGCTCTGTATTTTGATGACCACTGCAATAAACCTTTGATACAACGATCAGTGTGATCGATTGTCTCTGATCATCTCTGCACTTCATTTTGCGACCCTACAACCACCTCCTCAACAACATCACTAAAAAAGACTACACTGCCCCTTATCAATGAGTCCATGGAACTGGTAGTTTGCTCCACCTGATTCAGCTTTCTGGACCTGAGAAGATACTAGCCTAATAATCATGAACAACAGGATCTCCCAAATACTTGTAACTCCATTAACTAGGGATTTGTTGAGGTAATTGATCCCTAAAGTTTGTAATCTTTGTTTTTACACCCCATTTAGTTTCAAATGTTTTTACGCCTCCAGGGTAGAATATCCTCGTCCCTTAAATACATATATGTATTAATATATATATATATATATATATATATATAGATAATATATATATATATATATATATATAATCTATATATATATATATATATATATAAGCATATGACATGGTTTATTTAGATTTCCAGAAAACTTTTGACAAAGTCCCGCACAAAAGATTAATTCTCAAACTGAAAGCAGTTGGGATTCAAGGAAACACATGTACATGGATTAGGGAGTGGTTAACATGTAGAAAACAGAAAGTACTGATTAGAGGAAAAACCTCAGAATGGAGTGTGGTAACCAGTGGTGTACCACAGGGATCAGTATTAGGTCCTCTGCTATTCCTAATCTACATTAATGATTTAGATTCTGGTATAGTAAGCAAACTTGTTAAATTTGCAGACGACACAAAAGTAGGAGGAGTGGCAAACACTGTTGCAGCAGCAAAGGTCATTCAAAATGATCTAGACAAGATTCAGAACTGGGCAGATACATGGCAAATGACATTTAATAGAGAAAAGTGTAAGGTACTGCATGCAGGAAATAAAAATTTGCATTATAAATATCATATGGGAGATACTGAAATTGGAGAAAGAATCTATGAAAAAGACCTAGGAGTTTTTGTTGACTCAGAAATGTCTTCATCTAGACAATGTGGTGAAGCTATAAAAAAGGCCAACAAGATGCTCGGATACATTGTGAAAAGTGTTGAATTTAAATCAAGGGAAGTAATGTTAAAACTGTACAATGCACTAGTAAGACCTCATCTTGAATATTGTGTGCAGTTCTGGTCACCTCGCTATAAAAAAGATATTGCTGCTCTAGAAAGAGTGCAAAGAAGAGCAACCAGAATTATTCCGGGCTTAAAAGGCATGTCATATGCAGACAGGCTAAAAGAATTGAATCTGTTCAGTCTTGAACAAAGAAGACTACGTGGCGACCTAATTCAAGCATTCAAAATTCTAAAAGGTATTGACAGTGTCGACCCAAGGGACTTTTTCAGCCTGAAAAAAGAAACAAGGACCAGGGGTCACAAATGGAGATTAGACAAAGGGGCATTCAGAACAGAAAATAGGAGGCACTTTTTTGCACAGAGAATTGTGAGGGTCTGGAATCAACTCCCCAGTAATGTTGTTGAAGCTGACACCCTGGGATCCTTCAAGAAGCTGCTTGATGAGATTTTGGGATCAATAAGCTACTAACAACCAAATGAGCAAGATGGGCCGAATGGCCTCCTCTCGTTTGTAAACTTTCTTATGTTCTTATGTTCTTAATATAACAATCAACAAAGTATTTGTTTATAAAGGCAGGCAGTTTGTATAACATTCTTAGTAGGAACAGGCTACTTCTGTGGTGTAGTTATTCCAAGTATTTCTTAATATTGACAAGGGTCACCAAACAGACGGTTTAATTGGAAATTCAGGCCACTTAAGTCAGGGCTTCAGTGAATTAATTTTAGGTATAGTGAAACCTGTTATTGTGCTTTACAGAAATGTCCCATATATATCCCACTATATAACCCATGTATGTGCTTTACCCCGGCAGAATACATTAGTTACTGATGAAGTGACTGTTATTCTCCGGAGCGCTCTGTATTTTGATGACCACTCCAATAAACCTTTGATATAACGATCGGTGTGATCGATTGTCTCTGATCATCTCTGCACTTCATTTTGCGACCCTACAAATTGGCGTTGTTGGCAGGATTCCAGGATGTTCGTTGCGCTTCTGTTGATGTGCGGACTCGTGATTAGATGTCTGGGGTAAGCGATACCGTTTGAGTGCGTAGCGGGTGAACTGGAATCCAAAAACCTGTGGGTTGTGAAGTTGCATAGGTGTAATGAGTAAAAGGCATTGAGTGTGTTCATCTTGTTGTAACTAGGCAGGTGAGTGTGTGTCTGAGGGCGCCGTCACTGCATAGTTAGGCTGTCAGGTAAAAACCTTCTAGTAGCGGGGTGGCGTCCCCACTGCATTAGTAGTCGGTAGCCTTCTAGTAATGGGGTGGCATCCCCATTAAATTAGTAGTCGGTGACCTGTACAGTATATGCATAGTTAGGCTGTGAGGTAAAAACCTTCTAGTAGTGGGGTGGCGTCCCTGTACTGCGGAGTGTATCTAGGAAGTGTGAGCAGACAATACAGCTCAGAGGGTGTAAATCTAAAAACATTTTTGTTGGCGAGATACATAGGGGTGGTGTTAGTGTCATAGGACAGTAGTTAAAATGACAAGCTCAAAGCCTCAGCCAGGAGTGCGAGAGTACTTGGCTGAAAAATGGGCAGACAGCAGGGAGAAAGCACTAAAAAAAAAAAAAAAAAAAGGTTGGCAACCAGACAGCCCAGACCACAAGCAGACTGAGTGGTTTCAAAAAGGAACAAAGGACTTGGTACAGTGCCAAAAGGGTGTTGGCTAAGAGTAAGCAAGCAGAACCCTTTCTTGATGTAAAATCAAGGGGAGAAGAAAAGGACGAAATAGATTGGGGTTATTTAGAGTGGAAAGCCAGAGAATGGCAGGTATAATAATATTTGGTTTCTAAAATGCAGAATTAAATCAACGTTTTATTTTCAAGAGTCTGCATATTGATGATTGTTTAATTTGTATTGAACTAAACAGGGAGATAGCGTTTTCTTGAATGGAGAACACTTGGTTTAATGAAGCACCAAGGTTACTAGTATTAACTGGTTTTATTTGCACATATACAAGATGTTTTGTTTATGTTGGTCACAATTAATTTTTTATGGAGCTTCTAACAGGAGAGGTGATGATAACTAGATTAATGTGGTAACTGAGACATTAATAAATCATGTATAACGCAATGATAGTATAAGTCAGGGACTAAACCTGAAACGAAATAAGGGATCTAGACGAGAACATTAAAAATATTTTCGCGACAGATACTTGTGTGTGTGTTGTAAAGGACAGTTGTATTGTGTTTGTGGCCGCCCATGCTAGCAAGCTGTATGGTTGTGAAGATTATACCATACACGTAAGACTATAGTCATATTTTAAGTAGCAACAGTTGAGCATAATGTGGAGTCTCTGAACTGGGTGTTACATAAGTATCTAATATATGTTTGTCTGTTGGCTATTACATGTTGACCTATTTGTGAGTTAGGACAACCTGTTAATAGGAAAAACCTGTTACACAAACCGTCACGAAGTGGGGCGGATGAGGGTATTGGCATAAAACCCTAGTTAAAGTCCATGAGCGCACCAACAATGTGTAAATTTAAGGTGCAAAGGAAAACAAACCATTAATAAAATCCACCAAGTAGAGTAACTTGTCATATTGGAAAATTATATTGGTAAGAAGTCAGTTTAGTATGATAATTTTATTAATAAATTGCTTGGGTTAGTTTAAGCAAAAGATAAAGCAACATTTCAGAAAATGCAGATGTTTAACACTATGTGACCTTTACATAAATATGAGTGGGAACACGTAAACTGTGTTCACGAAATAGCCGAGTGCAGCTCAGACTGAGAAAAGGGACAGAATCTGTCACAGTTTGAGAACGGAAAGCTTTAGTTCAGGAGTTGATATAAGAGAGTGGATTAAAATAAAATATGGATCGCAATGGCGATGCAATAGGACTGGAAGCTAGAAGTTTAGCTCAAAGAAGCAGTGCAAGATAAGATTCTGGGCGTGTTGCCAGAGAGCAGGCAATATGCAGATAAGGTGCCTGGGCAGTTGTCCAGCAGCAGAGAAGTGTTAATAGTAGATGTTGAAGGCACAGCTCACAGCTGCGAAATCACACCAAGTTTTAGAATGAATACGATTTTAAGCAATGCTTTAATTGTGGCCGTATTGATACTTAAAGATGATTTGTTGGAAAGTGGCAATGGCTACAGGAAAGTCTGAAACGGCAGAGGAACCGCAAGGAGATTATAGTGAATATGTAAGAATGTTGCAACGGCTGCAGGCACAGACAGGGGAGTGACGTGCGGTGGTCTCGGTCGGAGCAAAGGGGGGAGGTAAGAGGCCACCCATGTAAAATGTTAGTTGATACTGAGGCTGGAATCTGCCAATCCTGGTAACAAAAGAGTTTGTAGTAATCGAAGGAGTCAATGGAGGTACCCAAATAGCATTTAGAGTTAGAGGTAATGTATGTCTCATCTTTCCCTCTCACACTCCAGGACTTGACTGAGCAGTACCCGGAAGTGTGGGCTCTGCACAGCAATGGCTGCAGTAAGGCAGTGGGCGTGCTTATCACAATTGAAGGAGACGCCCATCTTCCACAATGGCAGTACCCTGTCAAGCCTGAAGCAGTGACAGCAGTAAAGGGCATTATTACTGATTTACTAATGCAAGGGATTGTAGTCGAGTGTAACTTCCCCACCAACAGCCTAATTTGGCCAGTCCCTAAGGGAGAGGGCAAGTGGAGGCTTACAATCGACTACCAATGCTTGAACCAAGCCCTGCCCAAGATGGATAGAGATAGTAGCTAACCCCCACGCTATATTGACTGAAGTACCAGCTGAGGCCAGCTGGTTCTCAGTCCTTGATATAAGCAACAGATTCTGGAGCCTATCGATAAGGCCTGCAGATCAATGGAAGTTTGCTTTCACGGTGCAAGGGGTCCAATACACCTGGACCCGCATGCCACAGGGGTATCATATTAGTACCCCAGTAGTGTTCCACCAGTGTCTTGCCAAGGCTCTGAGACCCTTGAAAGACAACCTGCATGGCACTATTTTGCAATATGTGGATGACTTGTTGTTGTGTAGTACCTCTCTTACAGAAGTGAAGGAACTGCTGAGGGCCACCTTGCTGCTCCTAAAAGTCCAAGGGTTCAAGGTCAACCCAAAGAAGGCTCAGCTCTTACAACAAGAGGTAACGTACCTGGGACATATTCTCAGCTATAACAGCAAGACTATGAGCCCAGATAGGAAATTGGCCCTCACCTTGATACCCAAGCCTCAAACTGTTACTGAGTTAAGACAGTTTTTGGGTACCATTAATTACGTCAGGGAATACATAGAGGACTATGCTATAGCAGCAGGACCTATGTACTCACTACTAAAAGACACACCCGAGAAATATGAAGCTATTGAGTGGACTGAGGAAGCAGAGCAGGGGTTCAACGACCTGAAACAAAAGATCAGTGAGGCCCCTGCACTAGGCATACCCAGTCCAGCTAGGGATTTTCATCTCCAAATCACAGTGAAAACACACTATACACTGTGTATGTATCCTAAAACAAAACCAAGGGCAATGGGTACACAAAACCCAGACAAAGCTCTACCAAAAACGATTGACACATGAGCCAACCCCACAAAAGGTGACGTGTCTAACCGCAGAAGCGGATGTCCTCCAAGTGGTCAAATTGACCCCTGAGGGTACTTGCCCACTAGGGCTTTGCCGATGGCAGCTGGCCTTGATTTATACAGTGCGTATGACTACCTCGTGCCTTCAGGAAATCAAAGCCTCATTTTGACAGATATACAAATAAAAGTACCACCTGAGTGCTATGCCAGGTTTTCCCCTCGTTCCGGCTTAGCAGTAGTGGATCCCAACTATACTGGAAATGTAGGTATCCTGGTCCAAAATACTGGGGCTGAGCCCTTTGAAATAAGAGCTGGCGATCGGGTAGCTCAGCTTGTATGTGAACGCATTTGCTACCCACAGGTCAAGGAGGTCTCAGGTCTCCCCTCGATGGACAGAGGAGCGAGAGGCTATGGATTCTCTGGAACGAAGGCATAACCATGAAATGTTTTGTGTTGAATGTATAACCATAAAGTGTTTTGTCTTGACACATTAGATCAATCCCCGGGGACAACGCATGCAACCAGGAGGAAAAACAGGTCGTGCCTCCATACTTAGGGGCAGAACGACCTTATCCCCTTGACCAATACTGTAATGATGTCTTTATACCCCACAATGACAACTCCCCTGTCCCCAGACCTTCACCCCTTCACCACATAGGCTCATAGAGGTGGGGGAACTATTAGGGTTCATTGAGGAGGTGGTCTGGCACCCAGTCACAGTGCATTGTGATTACTCATTAGAATTGTCACAGACCCATTGTTCTGATTTCTTATCTCTGACTAAGATATTCACAGACCAAATGAAAGACGCACTCACCCGATACGTAAAACAGAGTATTTACCAGTCCACTAACATCCCTAAACGGCGCTGTTATGGTGGGTGGTGGTGGTTGGGGTTGATGTCGGAGCCCCCAAGTCTTCTTTGGTTGAGGGGGCCCCGGATCTCCAAGGTAGTACGGCGACGGCGGCCCGGCTCTCTCTAGTGGCGGAGGCGGCGACGGCGGCCCGGCTCCCTCTAGTGGCGGAGGCAGCGACGGCGGCTCGGCTCCCTCTAGTGGCGGAGGCGGCAACAGCGGCCCGGCTCCCTCTAGTGGTGGAGGTGGCGACGGCGGCTCAGCTCCCTCTAGTGGCGGAGGCGGCCTGGCTCCTTCTAGTGGAACTCCCTCGGCAACCCTAGAAAACAAAAAGGAGACATCAGCAGTCCCAAGCAATGCGAAGCAGCAGGCAACCCCAGGCGAATGTGTAATCCCTGAGCGGAGCGGGCGTGGCATCCCTGGACGGTGCAAAGCAGGCATCCTTGGGCGGTGCAAGGAAGGCATCCTTGGGCCATAGCTCCTCCCCTCTGGGCTCTGAGAGCGGTGGCTCCTCACTCTCTGGCTCTGGGAGCGACGGCAGCTCCTCCTCCCCCTCTGGCTCTGGGAGCGACGGCAGCTCCTCCTCCCTCTCTGGCTCTGGGAGCGACAGCAGCTCCTCACCCCTCTCTGGCTCTGGGAGCGACGGCAGCTCCTCACCCCTCTCTGGCTCTGGGAGCGACGGCAGCTCCTCACCCCTCTCTGGCTCTGGGAGCGACGGCAGCTCCTCACCCCTCTCTGGCTCTGGGAGTGACAGCAGCTCCTCACCCCTCTCTGGCTCTGGGACGGCAGCTCCTCCTCCCTCTCTGGCTCTCGGGAAGGCCACGGCAATAATATTTGTTGATAACTATGGGGAGATCGTGGACGAGGTCTGCCGCCCACAGGCGCAAACGAGAAATTCTATCTGAAGCAGCAGGTTGGTTTGGGGCAGCTCATGAATAATGTGAATGCTGAGTTTCAGAAACAGCAGAATGATGGGACAAACTGGTATAATGCTCAAAGCTTTATCAATACAGCTACAGGGGGACATTATAATGCTGTTGCATCAACCAGTTCCAGATCTCCTGGGACGGTGGTGAAGGTGGTGGTGCTGGAGGTAGTGGGGTGGCCCCTGATGCCCAGGGTGAATACTGCACCTCTTCCTGGGCCTGGTTGTAGGGGCATCCTGCCCAGTTGTGGCCGTCCTCCTCACACCAGCCACACCAGTTTGCCGGTGGCACATCTGGGCAGGACCGCCAACAATGGTTCTCCTTCCCGCACCAGGAACACCAAGGGAAGAGGCTGGCCGGGTCCTCCAGCGGTGGCTGCAGCAGCTTACATTTCTTCAGCTGTTGCTTGTCCTGCCTTTGCCACTGTCTGCTCTTCTTTCCCATTTTTTTTTTTTTAAAAAAAAAAAAAATTATGAAGAAAAATTCCTCCCAAAAAAAAAAAAAAATACTGCTCTGAGCCTCTAGGTGGAGCTATCCAACTGCTGACACCAAATGTGGCAGGCTGGTGAGTGGATAGAGGCCCAGAGACAGACTGCAGTTCAAAAAATTAACTAATTTTATTATAAATAAACAAAAATAAAGTGCACAAGGGCAAAATAAAGATCTTTAAACACAAATAGAAAGATAACAAAACTTACAAAAATAAGGTTTCCAGGCTGGGCAATGCCTTCACTGGATTTAACAAAATTTCAACCACAAAAAACCAACAACCTGCTTCCTCAGCTCCCTCCTCCCAAATGAGAAGCAGAGGCCTCCTTTTATGTCAGGTGGCTGGGCGCTGATTGATCGTTAATTAACCTAATCAACTAATCAACCCCAGCCACCTGAACATAATAAACCCAGGCAGGTAGGGGAAATTAACCCCATCCCTGCCAATTTAAAAAGGGCAGAGCTTTGCTCTGCCACAGGCGCAAACTGTGAAAAGGAACAGAATCTTAAATTAGTGGTGAAAGCTTTTAAGGACTTAATTACGGCCGTAATGACAGATGTAAATGTTACACAACATGAAGAGAGATGTTGTAGAATGGGGACCCTCATGATGGCACACGTTAATTGTGATATAACTGATCTATTAAGTAATAGGCTCAGGGGTGGTACCGACAGACTGGAAAACTGCAAAACGTAATACCGATCCACAAAAAGGGAAAGGGATCACACAGATCATCTTTACAGGATAAAAAAAGGAGGCCTCGGAATTGAATGGGCGGCTGACATATGGGACGCTGTACTCACCCGCCCAAATCGAGACTCCAGACATACATTACCAAATTATGATCCTTTCAGGGACACCGATGCAACGCCAGGCGTTGCGTCGGGTGCAAACGTTGGGAATGCCAGAGGGAAACCACGTCTATACCCTTAATAATATAGGATGGGTAGGTAATGGTAGCATGTTTAATATTGAATGTTTTATTCAAGTTAAAGGAACTGTTGTATGTGCTTGTAATGCTCACATGAAAGCAACTAATCTATTATTGAGGGCGATAGTACGCCCATTACTGGGGTTTGAGCAGAATGTGCAGCTAAACCAAACCCATTGGTGTGTGACATCCGATCGGCGTCACCTATCAATGGGTACCCGGCTCTGTGCTACTAATATTAGTTATTGCTCATATGTAAATTATACTATGACTTTAGGCAGCCATGTTATACATCCCTCAACCCCCAGGTGATTAAGTATCAGGACCAGCAAGCTCAAGCATTTTTGCACACAATAGACCATAAACCCTTATATCAAACAATTAAGAAAATAACGAGGCTCTAACTGAAATTCAACATGAAGCAGTGTTAGCTGAGGTGCATGCTAAAATGGCTACTGATTTGGCTAAAATAAATCTGTCCCGGACATCTGGTAAAGATTGGGAGTTTGGTAAAGGTGGACCTGACTGGTTTGGGTGGTGGAACATCTCGGGTAGGATTGCATCCTTAGGCTCATTTGTGTGCCTGATTATTGTACTCATCCTATTCTGGAGAATGCAGAGGAACATGCGGACCATACGACGTGAGCGCAGACATCTACAACATCAACCCCTGAGACCTGCACCCATCTACCAAAATGCTTTGAGCATTTAAGACATTAGGTCCCTGACAAGTGCTAGTAACCTCTGGCGGGGACCCGAAGATCAAGTCCTATGGTCTATCTGACCTATGGTCATGGACCATAAGGGGGGACTGAAGGAACCGAACAGGATAGCAGTATCAACCAACGATCATTTGGGTGCAGTTTTACAATGTTTAGTAAGGAATTTGTGAAAGGAGGGGGGGAGGGTGGAATGTTTCAGTACACCATTAGGTTGGGTCAGATGTCCAGGGGCAGTGGGGGGATGGTAGAAGAAGGGCAATGCCTGCTTGCTTGTTAGGTCACAAATTCCAGGTTAAAGTGAACATAACAACCGCAACAGAGGGGGCAATCATGCCCCACAGCTATCCTCTATTGGTTGAGTATATGAGATGAGGGGGTAGGGATGGATGAATTGTCTGATGAGTGCCAAATCCTGATAGGAGCAGGGAATTTTATGTAGAAACTATATAACCCATGTATGTGCTTTACCCCAGCAGAATACACTAGTTACTGATGAAGTGACTGTTTTTCTCCGGAGCGCTCTGTATTTTGATGACCACTGCAAAAAACCTTTGATGCAACGATCGGTGTGATCGATTGTCTCTGATCATCTCTGCACTTCATTTTGCGACCCTACAACCACCTCCTCAACAACGTCACTAAAAAAGACTCCACTGCCCCTTATCGATGAGTCCATGGACCTGGTGGTTTGCTCCACCTGGTTCAGCTTTCTGGACCTGAGAAGATACTAGCCTAATAATCATGAGCAACAGGATCTCCCAAATACTTGTAACTCCATTAACTAGGGATTTCAACATGAGAACAAAATGTTGGGATAAATCACATACAAAAAAAAAAAAAGCACTTACGCACTGCCGTTACTTTTTATTTTTTCTTCAAATACAGCTACCCTAGTGTATTCCCAACTATACTGTATGTATTGTGTGTCACAGTTCACATGGAAGGAGGGTTGTGAACATATATGATCAGTCAAATGCTGCAAATCCTTAATTGTTTTTGAGCAATTTATTGCATGATTCTTGTGTTCGGAAAAAAACCCTCAAAGAAATTACAAATATAGATGTTTTAAATTACAAATATTTTGGCTGTAAATATTTAAAAAGAGGTACAATTTCATTCGTTTCTACATCAACTTGTGGAGTCCTTATTGGAGATAGCACTGTCAATCATGGGACTGTGTCTGAGATTTAGCTTCACAGACTGAGGTTGGAAGCATTTGCGTTTTTTAAAAAAACATTTTAAAAAAACTTGTAAAATGTAAAATGGACAAAGTCAGAATGCACAAGACATAAGTGAATGAATGAATTAAAAAAATTAAAGATTCTGTAACTTAAAATCTACTGCAGATTTTCATGAAACTTGAACAAAAAAAAATATCCGTCACATGGACACGGAACATATAAAATGTCGCCCCAATCCGTTTTGAAACAGCAGAGAAAACATGCCCCTTAAAATCAACAAAGTGATTGTTTGGCACTTGTAACATTATTGGTGTGATCCGCACGTGTTTAATAAACGTCCTTGCATTAAACGGTGTGTCCACACAGAGTTCCAGGAGGGTCCCTTCTGTGCAACTGTCTTTCAGTTGAATATATTTTCAATGTCTTGGGTTGATAGTGTACCAGTTCCAGGAAGTCTGGTTGGCAACAAGAAAGCTTTGATAGATTTGGGTGTCCCCGCACCTATTGTTTGGAAGTTGAAGTTTTTTCCTGTATCAAACACACTAGCTGATGAGGTACTGGGTAATGTGACCTCTAGTGGTGGAACAGTGACGACTTTCCAAAAGACCAGATGGAGATTTTCCAGAGAGCCACAAGATGGCAGTGAAGACTTCCAGTAGTAACAAAAGGTACGTATTTTTCCATTACCTTTGTTGTAGTGATTGCCCCTTGTGATTTTCCCTGGTAATTGTCTTTTTGTTTTCTTCCACAGATTACACAACTTGTTTTAATTCAGTGGAAACAGTCCATAAACTACTGTAGTGTTGTGTCTTTCTTTTTCCAAACTGTCAACACGTTTTGATAAGTCTTGCCAAATTTATATTCTGCTCTGCACATAACACTTTAAAATCACAGCAGAATTACCAATAATGTCAATCTCAACAGTGAGGTTCAGAGTAGTACTCACATTGATATTCTTGGTAAGAAGCCGCAATAGTGTTTCCTCTTCAGGGCAGCAGCGCAAAGCAGGTCCTCCATGTTTTCCTCTGTTCCAATAAACTCCAGCTTGACCAACTTGCTGGAGTCTTCGTTTGGCTCTTTGCAATACACTAATTCTCTATAAATGGGCTTGCTAGTATTCGATTTTTTTGCCAACTGTATAAAAACTACACAGACTAGAGATAAATTATTATATTATTATTTTTGGTAAGAAAATAGAGAGTGATTTTTATCGATGTTTATCCTATATAAATTTATTTCAGTCAAACTCATATTTTTGGGGAATTAGATGTTTAGCAAGCTTTACCGATTAAAAGTGAAACATAGGAAGCCTAAATATGAACAACTTGACAAACTTGCTGTTTAACTAACTCAATGCTGCTAACTAAACACATTTGTTAGCTTTGATAAATAACAAAACAATTCATTAACCCTTCATCTTGTTTGAGCTCTCAGAGAAATCTTAGTCCTGGCAACACACGCCTCTCCATGCAGGATACTTCCTGATTACTTCACCCTTCTGAGCCATGACCAGGCCTGTATTAAGGTATTTGGAGGCCCAGAGCTACTGACATTTCAAGGGCCCCCCTGGAGAACCTCCCGCCCCCCCCATAATACTGGATAGTCAGCACTCTGTGCTCGTGCACAATCTCATACAATATCAACGCAATCATGCCGTTCGAATAGGCAATAGCAAGGTGAGGAAAATCCTCAGTGCAATTTCCACATTTGGAAATACAAATTGCAGCTGTTTCTTCCGCCGCATTTGAAGCAAGTTCCTTGGAAATGTGTCACTTGTGTCCTTTGAGAAATGAATGAACTGTATCAAGTCATTGTGCTACCTCACTTGTAATTTGCAGGCAGCCATGCCTAGTTCATCATTAGACAGAGACATTAGATTTGTCAAAAAACTGAAGTGGGTGCATGTTTCTTTGCATGCGTCGTGCCTGTGTTTTAACTCTGTGTTCAATTTGTCAATCATTGCAAAAAACACCTCAACACAAAATCTCTTCCTGACAAAATGTGGTCTGGCTCCACTGACTCATCTGATTGACGTTTTCTCTTTATATGTCGATTCTTCTCACCCTTGAACGTTTATCTGACATGTCCTTTACTTTTTTATCAAATGTTTCAAACTGCATACGCAAGTCCTCAGCAAAATCAATGAGGGAGCTTACTAAGTTGACTGGTGTAACCAGGTCTAGACCTACAGCTTGGAGGGCAACGCTAGTGGACTGAAAGTGTTGAAGTACTGTATTCCAAAATATGCATAAAAAGGCTGTTGGTAGCTTTGTCATTTTATTGAAAAGGGACTGTGCATCAGCGCATGTGCTAGAATTCTGCATTGCATACTCTGAAAGGTTTTTCAAGGACTCCAGAATATTTGCGTAATTCAGAGAAAAGGGCTTTGGTGGCCTATGCATGAGCTGACCATCGTGTGTCAGACAGGTCTTTAAGTGTCTCCACACGCTTGTTTTCGTTCGGGTCAAGTCCATCTTTGATCAGTTTCCAGCGACACAGTGACGCAGAGCAGAAGTTGAAGAGTGACTGAATAACGGGGAAAAAATTGTTTGCCTCCATGTAGTAATCCACGCTGCTCATTCCCACTAAATTAAGAGAGTGAGCTGCACAGGGAACCCCATCTGCTAGAAGATTCACCTCTTGTATGCGCAGTCTCAATCCCTTATACATGTTACTGGCATTGTCAAAACACTGTCCTCTACAGTTCTGAAAATTAATGTTCATGCTCTCTAAAATGTTTGTGACTGAATGAAAAAGTGATTCACCTGTGTGGCTAAGGATTGGTACAAATTTCAGGAAACATTCGTAAATCTGGCCCTCCTGTGACACGTAGCGAATAACAAATGTCAACTGGTCAATGTGTAAAGCGTCAGGAGTAGAATCAACTACGATGGAAAAATACTTCACATTTTGTACCTGAAGTATTATTTCAGCTAGTACCCTCTGTCCCATTAAAGCAACAAATTCCTTGCAGATAGTGGATAATAAAGACAAGGGAGTCTCCCGTCCCTTATTCCTATACTTCCTCATGTGTTCAGCGAGAAAAGGATCGAACTGACTAAGTAATTCCAAAATTCCAAGATAATTACCATTAGTGGGGGAACCGAAGAGTTCATTTTCTCCTCTAAAGGCAAGGCCGCGCTCTGCCAGAAACTTTATCACAGAAACAACCTGTCTGAGTACCTCACTCCAGTATCCCTGTTCCTCTTGACACTGTGTTTAAGTGCAGCATCTGAACCATTGATCTGAGTGTGTGCAATCCATGTTAGCACTGCATTTTGCTGGAAGCTACTAGCCTCATGCTTCTCTACATGAGCGTTTGCATGTTTCCAATCACTGAACCCCGAATTGATAAATGCTGATGAACGTGTCCCCTCTTGAAATAGATGACAAACGAAACAATACACATTGCCGGTGGAGGGTGAGTAAAAGAGCCACTCTCATGGCACGCACTCCCCATTTTTGAGGGTTTGTGTGAAAAAAGTTTTTGAGAGGCATCTGTGTTGCGTTTTGTAAATTCTCTCTGAGGCAGAAAAATTACTGTCTTTATTCTGGCAAATAAGGGGGCTCTTGCTCATCCAGTGCGATCTCACCTCCTCAGTTATCAGACCCCAACATGTCATATGGGAGCTAGCACTAGCAATATCTGTTCTGTCAGTTTCTCCCGTCTTAAGTTCGCAGTTCAATGGCTCGCTCTCATTTTTCTCCTCTGCTATTATGGCTGTGCACTCAGCGCTAACCGACTAGCTGCTCTCTGCTTGCTCCTCCTGGCCTCTCGTGGCTGTGGCCATGGCCATGACAGCCTCTTTTTGAATCTATAGTAGGTGGAACTTCCTGTTCCCCCAAACCAATCAACAGAGGCTAACTCAGAAGCTTCTAGAACCCACGTTAAGTCTCTTTAGGTAGACCAACGGAAACTAGTGGTGGGTTACCCAAATTACAACAAATAATACTATTAATAATAATGTGCACTCCTACATAAATTAAATTAAACTGGAGGTTCTAACCCTAACCCATAATTTATATAGTGCCCTTTTATGGCTTTTCAACAATATATATATACAGTGCCATGAAAAAGTATTGTATTGGTGCTTTTTTCATTTCTTTGGTGTGCAAGGTAATCAAACATGCAATCTTCAGGTGTGAAAAAGTTATTGCCCCCCTAGTTAACTCAACCCAATTAAAGGGATAATTAGGGTCAGCTGTTTGAATATTTTGGTTAACAATCAGGCCTGATTTGGGCCAGCCATGCCCAATATATCTGACTAACTTTGGCCCTTACCATCAGAGTGAAGTTGTCAGCACACAGGTTCTTAGAGGAACATCATGCCACAATCAAAAGAAATTCCTGAATACCTCTGGAAAAAAAGTTATTGATGCCTATGAGTCTAGACAGAGTTACAAAGCCATTTTTAAGGCTCCTGTGCTCCACCAAAACATAGTCAGAGCCTGTGACAGAAATACAATGAGTTCTGGTGTTAAATCTCCCTCACCAGGGATCCTGTCAGTACCTGCCCTTCGCAGTACCTGCCCTTGGCCCCCAGGTGGGGTAGAGGTGTTGCCCCTGCCCAGTTGCCCTACCAGCAGCAGGACTGATATTTGACCTATGCTTCCTCTGTCCCCCCTCTCTGTTTCAGATGTAACCAGCTGGGACATAGAGCCAGGTCATGCCCCACTGCCATGGAGTGTGACGTGGCTGCGTGCAACTGGTTACCTGGAACTGGTAAGCATGGGGAAAACGGTCGGGGGGGGGCCCTGTTTTATTGATGTGGTTTTAGGTAATGTAAAAACCCAAGCATTAGTTGACACAGGGTGTGAGCAAACCTTGATTAGGACGGCTCTCTTGGGCAGTGTGTCGTGGTGGCCACAAGGTCAGGTGGCCATCTCCTGTATCCATGGAGACACGGCAGCTTACCCCACATTAAAAGTATATTTATCGGTAGGACCGATAAAACGTCACCTTGTAGTAGGGGTGGCGGAAATTACCACACCCAGTTATTCTGGGCCGGGACTGGCCAAAATTCAAACAATTGATGCAAATAATGGCAGTCTCAGCCACACACATGGCAGAAAAACAAATAAGGAGTGACGGACCGCAAAATGGGAGGGATCATCTTTGAGACAAGGCTGGGGTCTGGTGGGAGAGTGCTGCAATGGTAACAAACTCCAGTCGAAGGGAGTGGGAACGCAGTGTGACAGAGAAAGCAAGGTTACTGGGCCGACTAGGTTAGAGGTTATTCCAGCCCCTCTCAATGTACCGGACCTGTGGTACTCAAGCGCGGATATAGTATGGGGCCAACATAATGACCCGTCACTGATGCACGCTTGGGGGCAGGTCCGGTCTATTGAAGGTAAGGATGTTGATGGCACTAGGGACGCTAGTATATTCAGATTTCAGTGTCAAGGGGCAATTACTGTATAGGGTAAACCTAGCCGCGGGCACAGGACAGCCTGTAACACAATTGTTGGTTCCCCCGTCTAGTCGGACCAAGGTCATGAGGCTGGCGTATGATATCCTTGGAGCCGAGAAGACAAGGGAATGTATATTGGCTCGATTCTATTGGCTTGGTTTTCATATTGATGTGTCGAGATATGTAGCCACATGCCCAGACTGCCAGCGAATAGCGCCGGGTCGAGTGCGCCCCGCCCCTTTGGTCTGACAATTTTTTCCACTCTTTGCAATGGACATAGTGGGCCCTTTGCAACCTTCAGACTCCGGGTATACGCATATACTAGTGGTGGTGGATTATGCAACGCGATACCCGGAGGTAGGTCCATTGAGGTCCACTAGTGCCACTGCAATAGCCACCGAGTTAGCGCAGATTATGGCTAGAGTAGGGATCTCCAAGGAGATTTTGACCGATCACGGAAACAATTTTTTGTCCAATATGTTACAGCAGGTGTACAAAATATTGAAAATACGTCCCATCAGGACGTCCATTTATCATCCACAATGGGACGGTCTGGTGGAACGTTTTAATCAGACCTTAAAGTCGATGCTGAGGCGATTCGTAACATAGGAACAGAAATATTGGGCATCGCTTCTTCCCTACCTCCTTTTTGCTGTGAGAGAAGTGCCGCAGAGTTTAACGGGGTTCTCCCCCTTTGAGCTCCTGTACGGCCGGCAGCCTCGCGGCATTCTCGACCTGCTGAGAGAGGGGTGGGAGGAGCACAAAGGCTAGTCCAAAAATGTAGTGAAGTATGTGCTCCTACTACGAGATCACCTGGATTTGGTTGGTCGTTTGGCCCAAGACAACCTCAGATCGGCTCAGCACCGACAACAGCAGCATTACAACAAAAATGCACAGATTCGAACCTTTCGACCAGGGGACAAGGTAATGCTGCTACTTCCCTCATCAGAATCGAAACTGTGCGCTAAATGGCAGGGGCCATATGAGGTGATTCGGGCTATAGGGAAAGTAAATTATGAAATTAGACAGCCCGATCACCGAAATGAACGTGGAATTTATCATGTCAATTTGTTAAAGCCCTGACAGGCAAGGGAGGTCTTATTTATAGCCCCAGGCAATATGGAGGTTGATTTAGGTCCCTGTCCAGAGACCCCGAGCACAAGAACGATTTCTATGGGGCAACAATTAGTTCTGGATCAGCAAATAGAGCTGCGTAAGCTTATTGAGGAGTTCAGCGATGTTTTTTTTCTGACGTGCCCGGCAGAACAAACTTAGTTGAATATGACATTATCTCTCCACCAGGTGTCACAGTGCGAGAGAGACTGTACCGGATCCCGGAAAGTTGACGTTCCCAAGGAGGTATGGGATATGCTCGAGCTTGGGGTGATTGAACCTTCCAGGAGCGAGTGGTGCAGTCCGACCGTCGTAGTGGCTAAGAAAGACGGCACCAACCGCTTCTGCGTGGATTTCAGAAAGGTGAACGCTATTGCTAAGTTCGATGCATATCCCATGCCTCGGGTCGACGAACTTTTAGACAGACTGGGAAAAGCAAGGTTTATTTCCACTCTGGACCTGACAAAGGGATACTGGCAAATCCCTTTAACCCGCAGCTCCAGAGAGAAAACCGTATTTTCAACACCAGAAGGGCTGTTTCACTTTAAGACCATGCCATTTGGGCTACATGGTGTGCCCGCTGCCTTTCAGAGACTGATGGACCAGGTCTTATGCCCACATCATGAATATGCAGCAGCATATATTGATGACGTGGTGATTTACAGCTCCACCTGGCGAGAGCATTTTGCTAGGGTTAAAGACGTTCTTCAGTCTCTAAGGGCAGCCCGGCTGACAGCTAACTTGAGGAAATGTGCGTTTGCCAAAACAGAGACTCAATATTTGGGATTTTTAATGGGGAATGGAAGGGTGAGACCTGTGGTCACCAAAATCCAGGCTTTGGTTGATGCAGCGATCCCCAAAACCAAGCTCAGGTGAGGTCACTACTGGGCTTAGCCAGTTATTACCGCCACTTCATCCCCGAGTATGCCACAGTGGTTAACCCGTTAGTCGACCTCACCAAAAAGAGTGCTCCAAATTTTATTAAATGGTCAGCGTCAGGGGAAGGGCTGGCCTGACCGTGCATTTCCGGGACTGGGAAGTCGGTCAGCCTGGAAAGAATCGAGACTCTGTTGTAAGACCATATTGACCTGAAAGGTAAATGAGGGGCAGATGCAAGAAATAAGGCAGCTGCAACCATTTACCTAGATGTCATGTGGGAGTACATATAGGGGCCAGGGTAACGCTGATCTTTTCCTTCATTTGGGTTAAACGGTGGGATAGAGAAGGACTGAGAGAGGAGCTCTCAGAGTTCAAAAAAGGATATACGTGTTGTGTGTTATTTCTGTCTGTGAGTCATTGTCTATCTTTTTGTGCATCTGCACGTTTTCATTCACCCAGGACTGGTGACCGTGCCATTGTTTTTTTTCGGGACTATGCCCTTGTTTTCAGTATCGTCATGCTTTACACATTGTTGTGTATTTTCGGGGATTTATTATTTGATGGTCACCAGACCTGGAAAAAGAGCAATAAAGCACTTATTCACTGAATCACCATTGTATGCTTATCATTCCTGCACCGCATCACCGTTACACCTTTTCCCCTTACCAGCCACTTTGCCACAGAGCCATATTGTCCAAATGGAGAAAGTTTGGGACAGTAGTGAATCTTCCCAGGAGTGGCTGTCCTGCTAAAATCTCTCTAAGAGCAAGGCGTAAAGGTGTGAAATTGTCCAGGAAGTCACAAAGAACCCTTAAACAACATCCAAGGATCTGCAGGTCTCTCTCACCTCGGCTAATGTCAGTGTTCATGACTCCACCAACAGAAAGACACTGGGCAAAAATGGGATTCATGGCAGAGTAGCAAGGCAGAAACCACTGCTCACTAAGAAGAATATGAATGCTCATCTCAAGTTTGCCAAAAAGCACCTGGATTATCCTCAAGAGTTCTGGAACAATATTCTATGGACAGATGAGTCAAAAGTTTAACTTTTTGGCCAACATGGGCCCCGTTATGTCTGGCACAAACCAAACATTGCATTCCACAGTAAGAACCTCATACCAACGTTTAAGCATGGTGGTGGTAGTGTCACGATTTAGGGATGCTTTGCTGCATCAGGACCTGGACGACTTGCCATTATTGAAGGAACCATGAATTCTGCTCTGTATCAGAGAATTCTACAGGAGAATGTCAGGCCATCCATATGTGAGCTGAAGCTGAAGCGTAGCTGGGTCATGCAGCAAGACAATGATCCAAAACAAATAAGCAAGTCTACATCAGAATGGTTGAAGAACAAGAAATGTAAAGTTTAGAAAGGGCCTAGTCAAAGTCCAGACCTAAACTCCATTGAGATGTTGTGGCAGGACCTGAAACAAGCAGTTTATGCCCGAAAATCCACAAATGTCACTGAGTTGAAGCAGTTCTGCATGAAGGATTGGGCTAAAAATCCTCCACGGCGCTGTAAGAAACTCATAAATAACTACAGGAAGCATTTGGTTGCAGTTATTGCTGCTAAAGGTGGTGTAACCAGTTATTGAGTCTAAGGGGGCGATTAATTTTTCACACGGGGGCATTGGATGTTGCATAACTTTCTTTAATAAATAAATGAAATAAATATCAAAATGTTGTGTTATTTGTTCACTCAGGGTCCCTTTTATCTAATATTAGATTTTGGTTGAAGATCTGATAACATGCAGAAATATGCAAAAAGGCCGGGGCAAATACTTTTTCACGGTACTATGTATGTGTATATATATAGTGATAAAGCAAAGGGCGTGGTTATAGAGGGTAAATACGTCAGGGCTGAGGTTTTGACAGCACTTTCTACCATCACAAAATGGCAGCGGGGAAAGGACTACAGGTCACAAAATGGCCACCCACAGCACACTACAAATCCCACAATGCAAGGTGCCCAGGGTGTGGTAGCCACACCTGCACCAAGTTAGACATAATCATCCACCTATAAAAGGGCTGGGTCACAGCATGGAAGTGAGAGGAGTACAAGGTGTTTGAGAGAGAGAGAGAGAGAGAGAGAGAGAGAGAGAGAGAGAGAGAGAGAGAGAGAGAGAGAGAGAGAGAGAGAAAGAGAGAGAAAAAAAAAAAAAAAAAAAAAAAATAAGAGTTTGATTTAAATCAAAAAGGGAAAATAAAAAAGACAAAATTTCTGTGTATGACTTGAACTGTTTTGACCACACTTCTGGCGGATTAACCTGGATTGTATGAGAACCTGAACTGTGTTTGAACCCTATGTTAAGTATCACCTAAAGCTTTGGATTGTCTAATAAAAATCCAGGCACTGCCCTGTTAAATCAAACTGACAGCCTTGTGGTTACTGTGGATCTAGAAGAGGAGTGGGAACGGCGTAAACATATACTACAGCTGAGTGTATTTGTTACTATATATATATATATATATATATATACATACACACAGCTCTGGAAAAAATTAAGAGACCACTACAAAATGATCAGTTTCTCTGGTTTTACTATTTATAGGTATGTGTTTGGGTAAAATGAACATTATTGTTTTATTCTATAAACTACTGACAACATTTCTCCTAAATTCCAAATAAAAATATTGTCATTTAGAGCATTTATTTGCAGAAAATGACAACTGGTCAAAATAACAAAAAAGATGCAGTGTTGTCAGACCTCGAGTAATGTTAATATCAATATTTGGTGGAATAACCCTGATTTTCAAGCACAGCTTTCATGCATCTTGGCATGCTCTCCACCAGTCTTTCACATTGATGTTGGATGACTTTATGCCACTCCTGGCGCAAAAATTCAAGCAGCTCGGCATTGTTTGATGGCTTGTGACCATCCATCTTCCTCTTGATCACATTCCAAAGGTTTTCAATGGGGTTCAGGTCTGGAGATTGGGCTGGCCATGACAGGGTCTTGATCTGTTGGTCCTCCATCCACACATTGATTGACCTGGCTGTGTGGCATGGAGCATTGTCCTGCAAGCCACAGTGTCTCACACCCACTGTGAAATGTGGTGGAGGATCGGTGATGATCTGGGGGTGCTTCAGCAAGGCTGGAATCGGGCAGCTTTGGCATGAATCAAGCCAAGCCAAGGTTGTCCTGGAAGAAAACTTGCTTCCTTCTGCTCTGAAAATGTTCCCCAACTGAACCCCATTGAAAACCTCTGGAATGTGATCAAGAGGAAGATGGATGGTCACAAGCCATCAAACAAAGCCGAGCTGCTTGAATTTTTGCGCCAGGAGTGGTATAAAGTCACCCAACATCAATGTGAAAGACTGGTGGAGAGCATGCCAAGACGCATGAAAGCTGTGATTGAAAATCAGGGTTATTCCACCAAATATTGATTTCTGAACTCTTCCTAAGTTAAAACATTAGTATTGTGTTGTTTAAAAATGAATATGAACTTATTTTCTTTGCATTATTCGAGGTCTGACAACACTACATCTTTTTTTGTTATTTTGACCAGTTGTTATTTTCTGCAAATAAATGCTCTAAATGACAATATTTTTATTTGGAATTTGGGAGAGATGTTGTCAGTAGTTTATAGAATAAAACAAAAATGTTCATTTTACCCCAACACATACCTATAAATAAACAGCACCTTTGAAATTTTCTTGTACCTTTCTCCTGCTCTGTGCCGCTCTACCACTTTATCCCTGACTTGTTTCGAAAGCTCCTTGGTCTTCATGGTTGCTTTGTTAGATCACTGTGTGAGTTGCAGCTTGAAAGTCTTTATTTACCTGAGGGAAATTATCTACAAGTTAAACCACTTTGAGTACACACAGGTTGAAACCATTTCATTCATTTTGTGACCTTTCAAACAAATCATTTGCAGCTGAGCTGATTTAGGGCTACAGCAGCAAAAGGGTTGAATACTTATGCAACTGAGATTAATCTATTTTTCTCTGTAAATCTTACTCATTTATATTCTATATGCATTTTTTAACTTTATCAATGTAGAGTAGTTTGTGTAGATTATACATGTAAAACCTAATTTGAAAGCGTTGTGGAGTATGCTCAGGTGCCAGCAAAATGTGAAAACTTTACAGGGGGGTGAATACTTCTGCAAACTATAAAATATGAATTATAATATGCATAACATAATGTTTTTAGAGATAACAGAAATGTATAAAATCAAAGGCACTTGGTCAAGAAGCTGAATAGCACCGATGTAGACCACCGCACTGGTGATAGCATAATACCAGCTGAAGAACTTGTAGTTCCATTAATGGATCATAATGCCTCAATTAGCATATATGCAGATTTTACATGTTTGACTGATTAACATAATGCCTTTATTGCAGCAAGCTGGGTTCACACAACCAAGCAGTGCAGGCTTTTTTTCTCCTGAGCTATAACCTGGTCTAACAAAGAGTTAAACTAGATGGTTCTAGTGGGTCACAAGAGTTAACTATCAGTGTAAAACTATCTGATACATTAACTTCACTGAGGACTCGGATCATTTGCTCAAATCTTTCGGCAGGACCCAAGGGAGGGTAAAGTTGAGATCTGCCTATTCTCTAAAAGAACTTTGATTTACTATTAAATTCCGCCTAACAAGGAGATCCTTGGCATCTCATATTCATCTACAGGCTCTTTACAAAACAATACAGAACCCAGTTTGTATAGAAGAGAACTGTTTCTATCTGCCTCTTTTTAGCTCCCTTGAAACCATCACATGCTTCAAACTGTATGCAGTTTCTCAGTTAGAAAGTGACAAAGGAAACCCAATATCCAATCATGCTGTTGTTATTAGAGAGATAAATAAACAGAAAAATACATGATTATATTTGTATTTTTAAGGTAGACAGAAAACATTCTGTAGCAAGCAGTGAGCTGTAGTATTTTATTTTTACTATAGTTTGTCATAGAAATGTGTATCCATTTCTGGACCTATATGAGTACTGTATTGTGAGATGGTTTTGTGATGTGGATTAGTCTTTTAACTAAGTAATCTCATACCAATGCCATCTGTGGTGAAACAATTCTTAAATACATTGTGCCAGTTTGTACCCACATATTTATTCTTTATTTTCGCAAGGTGTTTCAGATATGATGGTTCTATGGCATATAGGCAGTTCACACAGACCTATAAGCCGCTTGAGTGGCGGTTCTGAAGCATCATAACTCCTCTGTGTGAAAGCACCTCATAAGTATTCAGGCACAGTTTCAATCAATAAATCAACATATTATTTAACGTATGTTATATTACAAAAATAGGCAGATATAACTAGAAACAGCTTTCCTAGAACACCCTAAAAACCAATATAACAAATGTTATGTAATAATAATAATAATAATAATAATAATAATAATAATAATATTTTACTTTCTATGGAAATCTCAAACAGTTAAAAACATATAATTAATGTCAGTGTGTATATAATGCTAAGTCTCATTATTTAACTCAGTGGTTCCCAACCTTTTTTCCTTGGAGTCCCACCTACTTTTCAAAAATCCCGCTACTCCAAACTAGTCTCTCCCTCCACCCATTACTCCGCCTATTTTACCTTCGGACCATCCCCGAATACAGTAGTACGTTGCCTTTAGTATGCAATGTTCCTCCTCTGTAGTCAGTGGAACACCAATCCCCAACCGACAAGTGTCCTTATCCTTCACTTGACCCCAGTGGCTGGAATTTACATACTTGTACTTCCGCCCCTCAAAAAGATGACTTTTGCCATAGTCACGAGAGCTTGGTAAGGGAAGTCCTGAGTTGGTTTGATGCCATCTACTGTCAGGAGGCTGAATCACAGACCGAAACCCCTTTGACTCATCACAGTGTTATAAAAGTAACAATAACAAACAATAAGTTACAATCAATAACTTTTTCCTTCCTTAAAAAACTAATGGCCACCTTGGGCCTGCATACCTCTGACCAGGGATGGGATGTCAGGTGTGATGCTAGTGACAGCCAGCCTAAAGTCCCGGTGGACATCAACCCTGTTACGGGCTTTTGTTTTTATTGTTACAAGCGCACTGAAGGCCGTCTCAGACAGGTACGTAGTGCTGAATAATAGAATAACCCTTGTAGCTGCGTGTTTGGCCAGTATGGGTGCAACAGCGTGTCCTTTGACAATCCATAACTTTTTGTATCCGTTCTTGTGGAAATATTTCTTTGACACAAAATTGGCTTGAAGGTCAGCAAGCTCACGAGGTATTCCACGTCCTCGAGACTGCATATGTAAGGGTCCATCACCTACAATTCCTTTGATAAGTATTCGTCAACATCGGCAAAACAGGATTTAATTTCCTCCCGAAGCATGTTCATGTGCCGGGTAAACTCAGTGCGTAAAGATGCAGGCACAGTGCCACCAGACTGTTTAATCAGCAGTGGAAATTGTTGTAGCTCCCCTTTTGACATTTTTCCAACTCTGTACTCCAGTTTCCGCACAAAAGCGTCGAGAGCATCTTTGCACTGCATGACGTTTGATTCAGGACCCTGCATCCGCTTGTTTGTCTCATTGTAGAGAATGAATGTATCTGCTAGGTATGCCGTTTTGATCCAAAACGCATCAGTCACCTGTTTGCACAGTGGTCAATTGTGATCTTGCAAGAATTCCTTTATTTTTTCCTGCAGTTCCATAAAACGCACAAGCACTTGTCCACGCAACAACCAGCGTACCTCTGTGTGTAACAGCAATGTTTGATGCGCTTCATCCTCACACAGCTGGGCAAACAGTCTCTTGTTAGTAGGGCGAGCCTTAATGAAGTTTACAACTTTAACAACAGTTGCCAGGGTGTTACTAAGGTCTTCCGAAAGTTTTTTACTGGCCAATGCTTGGCGATGTAGCATGCAGTGGAAAATTGTGCACCCCCGGACTATTTCCTTCAATCGGCTGTTAAATCCCTTGTTTTTGCCCATCAACGCTGCAGCCCCATCAGTGCAGCATGCAACAATATTCTCGTAGGGCAGATTGTTGGACAAGAGATAAGAGTCCATAGCTATAAAAATATCTTGGCCTGTTGTTGTGTGGCTAGATTAGTAGACATAAGCGTGATCGAGCGCGGGTCATTGACATGTACAATTTTTTTGGGGGGGAATTAGCCTTACTTTCTTTTTTGATGATGAGTCATCAGCACTTTTAATTTTCTTAGACATGTTTTTATTCATTTTTTGGGGGGGAATTACCGCTTTTATGTTTCTTTGCCATTATTATTATTTTTTAGATTGGCCTTGGCATTGCAAGTGTATGATTTTTAATAACATTTTAAAATGTATTAATTTTACAATTAAATTATAGTGGAACATTATATGCATGTTTGACCTCAAAGCAAACGAGATCACGCCCCCCCCACTGATTTAACTTATATTCCAAAATATAACATTTTTAACAGCACTGAAAAAAAGATACTGACAAGCTGTGGTTGTGTTGTTCATGCTTAAAATTAAAAGCTCTTCAGTAACATTAAAGTTAATATTACCTGCCATTTCAGTAATACACTCAGCAACCGTGAAGACCTGTCTGATGCGGACGGCTCTCATTGTAGCTATGCTGTAGCAGAGCACTTGTTGTTATGTTTTGTTTTTGTTTTTTTAATTTAATTTAATTGCTCTTTCTGAAGTGATATAGAAGAGGGCAGATCTCAAATCCCGGTGCACTAGAGTGGACATTTTAAAAACAGCTTTGAAACAGACTTTAAAGTTATAAGTGTAAAAAGTTATCAGGATGTTAACAGTGAAAGGAAAAATGACAGGTACATTATTTAAACAGTTGTAGCAACATGTGGGGACTTATACAGAGCTATGAGTCCTGCTACTTACTCTTTAAGAAAACTGCTCGATATCAGTAGTTATGAAAGCCAAATTGGATCACTAACAGAAATATTTAAATTACAATATTAATTAGGTCATTTTAATTTTCTCTCCCTAAAAGAAAACTAAATGTAAACCCAAAATGTACTACAAAAAAGTGTGACAAAAAGTCAAGCCTTTTTGTTTTTGCTTTTACATGTAAACCAAGCCTATGTGAACAACAGCAAAGCTACTTACAGGTAATGAGAGGTAGAAAAAGGCTAACACACATGACAAGATCAGCATTAGTACATACTTAAGTGTGCAAGATAGTCAGAAACTTTTAGTTTTTTAGCTCTATTATCTTCTCAAATATGTCTACAAAGACTGAGCTTTTATAATGCTTAACTGCATCCATCTTCCCCTACAGCACCTTTTCAGGATTTCAACATTTCTGTATCAATAGGCCAAGGTTTGTTCAGCACTTTGAGGACAAAAATAGAATCTCTTGTTATAACATGATTTATTTAATCTTTCTAGGACTACAAAATTATGTGCCTGAGATATGAATGGATTTGTGTTTTGTTCAGTACCTTTCTTGTTTGAAATGATTGTTGTCAGAAACACTGATCATGTTTCTGAGAAATTGTCATTTTGTGGAAGATGGAGTCAGATAAGGTTGCCAAATTCTGTTTTATCTTTTTTGAATCGTTAGGACGTTCAGGTAGAGGTGAAAAGTACATCACACTGAAATATTTTCCGTTACCGTAGTAACCAGATTATGTAAAAATAAATTGCAAATGACTACCTCCACCTTTGTACTTTCATCTGAGCAAACCCCAGCGGAGGGCAGTGAATGTAGTGCAGTGTATATTGTAACACTTGTTGACAGCATTGCTGAGGGAAGACAAAGAGAGAATATATGCTCCAAAAAGCTCTACTGTCACAAACATTCATGTCACATTATAAATAAATACCTGCTTCTAGTCTTTGTTTCAAATTGCCACCAATCAAATGCAGAAGTTCCAGTCAGCAGACACAGTTCATCTTGTGGAGTTTCAGTATGCTAGCTAGCACTAGTTTTAAAGTAATGAAATAAACCAGTGAATGCACACACGGATAAATATTTATATAAAAACAGATCATACCAAATTAAATGACATTTCTTAAATGCTATTGCCTTTACCAACTAAGGATGTGCTTATGTATTACTTTATATATTTTTAAAAAAGAACAATGCTTTATTACATGTTGTATGCACATTGCATCCATGCAATGGCCAGTTTTGTGTGCACTTCTGTTACGCATTCATAAGATAAAAAAATTAACAAACAAGAGGAGGCCATTCAACCCAGCTATGCTCATCTGATTCCTAGTAACTAATTGATCTCAAAATTTGTCAAGTTGAATCTTAAAGGATCTCAGTCATTCAGCATCACAGCAGGACTAGGTAATCCATTCCATACCCTTACCACCTCTGTGTGAAGAAGTGTCCACTTCATTCCTGGTCCTGATTTCTGTGCTGCACATTCTTAGCGATGTCGATGATTAGATGTTAAAAGCTCTATAACTCCTTATGAAGATGAGCCTAACTCTTTTGTGAAGGCATTAAAATAATTGCGTAGCGAGTGTTTGGTTGCCCGTTCTTGCCCAGCTTCGGTTTCAAAACAATGTAATGATGGGCATGCTGGTTTGATGTTAATCCAGACCAGAAGTCAGTATAGACAGCAGACAGGGATTGTGGGTACAAGCACAGAACACATTTTTAGTTTCCAATTATTGAAAGGGTCATTACGGCATCCACAATGCCAGGAAGCCTGTATTTTCAAGGACTCAACGTATAATCTTTTTCTCAAGAGTGGGAACATTTAAATATTTAGTGTGAGATTTTTCCCTTTGAACAAACACTGCATACTGCTGCTATGGTGTAGTTGTTGAATGTGGGGTATTGGAACGTATAGCCCGACACCCAGGACAACGAGATTTGTGTGAGGGACATGTTTTGCAGTTATACTTTGCCCATTGGACAAGTAGTTTGCTTTAGTTTGTTTATTTTTCCTGTGTTGGTTCTGGTGCTAGAAAGACGCTCCGGGTATATTCCTAGAGAGCCGAGCAAGCTTCTGAAAACTGAATCGCGGAAGTCTAGCCCCTACACACAAACATTTTTAAATGTACCCCTGACATTTAAATGCAACAATCTAGTAAAGTTACAATAAAAGCAAAAAACACCATAGTCGCTAAGGTATTAGCAGATTACAAAAAATCATGCTGTGTAATTTATAAAATTATTTCTGAGTCAACTTTGTGGTAAAGCATGTACAGTACTTGTTTAAAAAAAAAAAAAAATAGTGGAGTTTACTGTTTAGAAGCATTTCACGATTTTCCCTGGTAAAAAAATTAATGTTTTTATTTTCTTTAGGTTTTAGTGTTGCTAACCCTGTTTGCTATTTGCTGTATTTTTTTTCTTTAAATGCTATATTAAAAAAAAAATTATAATTAAAAAATGTAACGTTTTTATTTAACTAGATTTGAACAGAAGCGATTAGTTATTTATTGGACATGCACAATCCATCGATTTGTGAAACTATTAGAACATGAAGATTGACAGATATGACAGAAATGATGGGTAAAGCTTTGTGCTGACTTCCAAATTGGACCCAATAGACTTTCCGTCAGATAGCACAGATTCCTGCTTTGTGAATATTAAATTCTGAAAGTGCTGTCAAAGTTTTGCCTTGAAGCTTTTTCTATATCGTACCGAATTATTTGAAAAATGAGAAAGGCTTGTAACATAAACAATAGTCAAAAAAGTTTTGTCAATTAATCTAGAAAACAATGTATTTTTATTTACAAGTTGGTTATTAATAAGGGTGTTCATCTTTACATGATATGGTTATATAACAGAAGAGTGTGTATGAGAATTTGATACTTTACTCTGATTGTATGATTAAAAAATAAGCTGAACAATTACTTGTCTCATAGTTTAATCCTCGTGCATCAATATTCCATGACTGGGGGGGCCACAGTGTAAATAAAAACGACAACAGGCATTATCCAGTACTAAATTATACCTCATGTGCAACAGGTATCCTCTCCCAAATTCTTCCGTTTGGTTAAAAACTTGGGGGGGGGGGGGGGGGGGAAGGGGGTAGTAGAAATCACAGTGTGTCACAAAGGAACTGATGGAGCCTAGTAGAAATCCTTTAGGAATCAAAAATCAAAGGGCCGCTGCTCATCTTTGGGATCCAATATCACTTGTCGATACCTCATTGTGACTTTGTAATATTTGCACAATAGCAAGACTACCATGCTATAGAAATGCCTGTGGTGAGACTGATTGATGTGTTCAGTCAACTAGCACTGATCTCAAGAACTTAATATGTGGTAAGCAATTATGTGGGTGTGTTAAGAGATGACTCGGCTGATAGAGAATCAGAGCAAAACAACACACAACTGGAAACTGAACTGTCAATCAGATTAGAAGATTCTTATCATCTGAGCCACCTGTTTACACAAGCACAGATCTGAGCCGGCTTTGGCCCATTATGCACTAGCATAGCCCCTGAATAGTAGTGCATGTCTGATAATGTCAAATCGACCACCCCTTGCGTGAAGACAATTCCCCTCCCCAAAAGTGTTTACATCAACAACAAGCCTGTAATTTGCGTCACTTGTGTGTTTCTATTTCAAGATGGTCATTCCGTGCAAATTAAGATTTATTTTGCCATCAGAAATAGAGTGGAGCAATGAAAAGTTGTGTATTGGAGATACAGCTTGCGTAAAGAAACAGGTGTTATTGTATAGTTGACATTTACACATCAGTCTGACAACTCTCCTTATAAGTAAATGTAATCAGTAATTCTGAAGAAAGAAAACGTCACAGTTTTTCACACTGGCAATCTGGTAACCCTAGATGTTAATATATGTATAAGCACTAGCTTCAGGTACAAAACAAAGGACTTTATTCACCCCTAGAAGGAAATATTTAGATTTATGAAAGGCTTTTTTTTTTTTTTTATTGTATCTTCGATGCGTTGTTATCGTACATCAACTTGAGTTCTGGGGGGAGAACGGCCGTAACTGAAAGTCGTAGATGTTTCATTTTAGCTATAAACTAATGAGTTTTGCTTTTGATGAATATTAATGTGTCCGTATTTATTCTTAGCAAATATGTATTAAAAAAATAAAAATAAATGTAAGGGCATTAACGCCTGCGTAAGTAACTTAATGTATGTTTGAATTATATGATCGCCTTGAATAACAAAGTAAAAAATCCAAAGCTATACACTCAATCCACCCCAAAAAAAAGCAATATATGTAAAAGTGATGACATACAAATGCAGAAAACACAATGCCAACATAGTTGGCTGTAACAGAAATCATATCATAATGAAACCTCCAGTGCACACACAAGTTATGAGTGCCTGCGACCAGGATGCCTTGCAGTGGTGACGTCAGACCAGAAATAGACTCAGGAAGTAACGGGTGAAACTGAGGCAGAGGGACACTCAGTGTTTTATTAAATAATAATAAACAAAAGATTTTAACAAAAACAGCACACCAAAACAGGACATGGCATTAACATTAACACACTACACGTAACATACAACACAAATAAATAGCCCAGGGGTGGGGCACTTTGCCACAGTACCATATTGCTGTTGGAATTGAAAAGCTTGAATTCAGTGACTGTCAGTGACTTAGAATTTTTTATACCTACAAGTTAAAGGTATGTTTTAATTCAAACCCACCTATGTGAAATAAGAAAATCAGGATACCGATGTAGAGACTGATATTTATATTGCAAACAATACTTTACATCAGAAATGTTACATCCAAAATATCCATAATGTCCCGATGTGGAGGGTCTTACAGCTTTTATACTTCAGTGTTACAGCACAATTCATTATCATTTTGTATTTATTTTAACTGCATTTATTCAGTTTTTTGTTTTTTATGTATCTACAACAGGGGTCCCACTGATTAAAGGATGACTGATTAGATGACGTGGATGCGTGATCGCTGCATGATTGACAGGAGACAAGACTGGAAGGTTGGGATTGTCACGCCCCGCAGGTGTGGAGATTTATTCACATAGACGTTCAGACGAACATTGAACCCCGCTTTATGCTGCCAGCAATGGTAGCTCATGTGGGACATATGGTCTGGCTTAGAAAATGTAAAATAAACACTGTACAAATACTACAAACAAAAGGTGCTGTGAAGAAGGCTTGTGCTGCTTCGCTAACAAATGGAGGTCTCGCTTACACACCTGTCTGCTATACTGGGTGGGATCTACTATCACCAAACTAACTCCATGTTGCTCTGGCAATTCACCCACTCCAACCTCAACACAATCATTGGTTCCTTCTCCCAGAGCCCCCAACCACCTCCCGAACTTGGATATCCACTTGATCTCTGTTAGAGGTGGTCGTTTTGTTTCCTGAAGTCATTCAGCAGCACAGATGGACCTATGTTTCAGCAGGAGCAGCACTCTGACCCTTATGACTTTACAGCAGTCCTGATCTGCACAATCAGGACCGTTTTATTCCTAGCGCTCTGCTGCACCATGCTCACCTACTGATTTGGAGCTTGCAGCTGGTAATCACACACACATTGCTCATTCCTGCAACTAAACACAGCAGGCAGGCTGCTACACACAGAGTGTCAGGTTCCCCATTAAAACCAATCCCGTTCTTGTTTATCCAGTCACAACACTCTTATTTACAATATTCTAATACTCCGAGCTTGCTCTCAAACACCTGTGCAATGGCATCGCTATGCACCCCAGCAATGTCAGTGCCGATTTTTGGCACTTCAATATTGGCCATGCCCCAAAACCCCAATCCCAGTGAACTCCCGACCACTGGAAGTCTGGGCTGCGTGGAGGGTAACGTGCCTGGCCTCTACCGTGCTCCCTTCCACAGCATACAGCTGTTGTTCTCGCTGGCCTACTTTGGCCTTTGGGATGTTATACATATATATATTTTATTGTGGAAAACTGTATAAAAAAAAAAAAAACTATTTTTGTGAGCTTGGAGTTTTTTGGTTTTTTTTTTTTTTTTTTGCTTGTTGAACTAAAACTTGATTGATACTTTAGGCACCTAACCCATAGGGCACAGGGGAGGCGAACTATATTTTGCCCCTGTACTTTTTTTGCTCAGTGTAAAACACTACTATTTTGTTACGGTTTTGCCTTTAAACGTTTAAGATGTAGTAGAAAAAGGAAAGTCGTTCAGAAGACACCAGAAGTCTGACATTGATTAAAAAAAAAAAAAAAAAAAAAAAAAACACAATAAACACACACCCTACACGAACATTGGTTTGACCCAGAGTCCGAACTGCACTGTTTTTAGCTGACATTAGCAGCGGCGTAACAGATGTGGGCAGTTTAGAGACGACACTAAACTTTTAATGTATTGGTTAGGTAGTTGTTAGTTTAGTTTGTTTGTGTATCAATTAAATTATATTCATTTAAAAAAAGGCAAGAGAGAACCACACTTTTTTTTTTTTTTTTTTTTTTTTTATAATAATACGGAGGTTATTAGTAGGTTCATTATGTTGCTGCGGGGCCATGAACAGGTTTAAGTTCAACATCAACTCTAAATAAAGTGCTGTTGCTGTTAATACACTAGTAATAATCTGAAGCAGTGGTATTTAAAATAACAGAAGCCCGTTTTTACTTTAGTGAAGTAGGCTAAAATGTTTTTTGTTTAATTCTTAAAAACGTGTAGTTGTTCTTTATTAAAATAAATTTTCAGCTTTCATATTAAGCCTTTTGTGCTCATTCAATCAAACCAAGTAGGAATTTGCTTCATCGTTTAAGACAATTTTCAAGTCAAGTAAGCATATTTGTGTATAAAAAAATGACAATCAAATCCCAGTCCTTTTCACAGCCACTGTCATCTTTAAAGGCACCTGAAATCGTAAGGTAATTAAGATATTTTTTATTTATATTACGCTCCCTGTCCAGATATAAAATAATGTACCTGATCCAAAGCAAGTGTAAAACTTGACCCAAAATTTTAAGTAAAAAATTTAAGAATTTTAAAACTAGAAAACTATAACTAGCAGCAGTTACATTATTGTTTTAAGTTATTTTATTATGGACATACTATTTAGAAGCAAACACAAAAGGCAAAGACACAGTTTCTTATTTTAACGGTATAAATCAAGAAACACCTCTTGACTGGTCCTGCAACTAAGTTTATACTGTTAAATATATACTGTTGAAATTGTTATAGAAAAAAAATTAAAAATATGTATTTGCAGTTGCTTCAGAATGGAGTTTTTTATTATATATAGTAAATCAGTGCTTCTGACAGATCAATTATTTGTACTGTCATAATTAGGGAATACTTTCCAAAGATCAGTACTTGCTTCTCTTCGTTTGTTTAACACTTCCCTTTAATAAACTTCATGTGGGAATTCAGGATGCAACACTGTGCAGAGATTTCATTGGTGCTGGTTGTGCCATTTGATGCTACTTGCATATACACCGACCCCTCGTTATATCGCCCCTCGCTATATTGCGGATTCGGATATGGCGGTCCTGGAGTTCGCTCCCCATTTTTACTGTCTAATTACATACTCCCTACTTGTAATATAGGCATTTAGAATTACTGTTTGTTTTACTTTGCACTGTACATCACAAACAAAAATATACAAAACAATTAAAAACAAAGGATTAATATGGTACTATTATCATATACACACGCATTGCACAATAACATAAAGCAAATTAAATATCTACTTACTGGAGCGTTTTTTTTTTTTATTTTTTTATTTTTTTTATTTTAGCCAACGAACTGTTCACGTGTGTCAACAATGCACTAGTAAAAGCCACAAGGCATCAAGCCTCCTATGTTGTTGTTGGGAATGGATTATTTCAATGCAGCAGGTTTGTGCATTTGAGAAAGAAGAGGAAGACTCATGAAATTAATTGGAGACTGAAGTTGATGAGAAGCAATTACCCAACACTGTACAAATTAAAACGATGTGCTGCTTTTTATACGAAAATGAGAAAAAGCAGGTTGCGCAGAGGATTTATACTGGACCCTGATGCCCCCGATAAAACAAGGGAGTGGTTGTACAGTATTAGTTATTTGCCTATTTGTTTTTCTATGGGTCTCTCGCTTTATCGCAGCCCTCGCTATATAGCGGATTTATATTTAGATTTTAGGATACAGTTAAATAAACTGTTAATGCAAAAGTTTGTTTTTACAGTTGATTATTAGTTATCAACACTGAAGATTATGTCAAGCTCCTTAAATTAGGTATTTGAAAATTGTCAAAATGGTCCTTGAAGGTCCTTGAAGTTTGGTCAGATGTATTTTTTTTCCTAACTCACAGTTTACTATAACATTTTACTGCAGTTAGCAATGGTTTGTTTAGACTACAATACTGTAAATGCAGTCTGTGGTTCATACAGTTTTAGTGCACATTACAAAGGCTGAAGTAATCTAAATTTAAGGCAACACCAATATGATTTTTTTTTGTGAATTATCAGTTATCAGTATGTACTCTTCTAAATTAAACTTAACTCTGCTTATTTTAACTTCCCAATTGTTTTGCACGAATAATACTTTTAAAAATATCACATCCCCAGAACCAGACTGTCTTATACAGAAATAGAGAAGTCTAACACCAGGGTTTGATATAACTGATGCTGTTATCAAAGTTAAGTATTGTATTGCTTTGTTGCTTATACTGTAGGTGGTTCTAAAGTGACTTACTGTACAATAATTAACAGGGTTTTCACTTTCTCTTTGGCTTTCAGTTTGACGCAGCAGAAACTTTTAGAAAAGGTGGCATGATTATAATAAGAAGTTGTGGCAGCTGGTCCTCTTGTCTGTTTTGCCTCACTTGTGTGACTCAGTGGGCCTTTGTGTCATTGCTGTCTCTTTTTTAGATGAACAAAATTGCTTTCTGCAGCTAACTATTGTTGGATACTTCTTTTCGAGGTGAATAGCTATTTGTTTGGAAATGAATAGGATCAGACACGTATCTCTAATTGGGGGGGGGGGGGCAGGCTGTGCACAATCTGAAACTGATATGCTTGTCTGTTTGAACCTGGTTCGCTGCCACCTCCACACCCACTAGTTACCTGAGTTAGAGTCTCTAGGGAGGCAGAGGGGGAGGCATTCAAAGACTTGAAAGAAATAAAAAAAAATAAAAACAGCTGTACTGTATCCTCCCAAGTGCATGGCTACATCTGAAATATTATCTACACAAGTCCTGTATAGTAGGAATAACAAATCATCAACAGTATGCCACATGGTTAGTGGAGAAAACAACAAGTACATTTTAACATGATGCCAGGTTTGTAGAAGATTTCTTCTCAGCCACTCTTCCAGCTTAAGCCTCAAGGCTAGTCATCTCATCCTCCAGGGTCTCAGTAACACCCGGATGTAAACCTAACAACAGACCTGTTCTGGAGATGGTCTGGCTCAGTTTTCTAGGTATATTTTTGCAATGGGAGTAAATCCCATCCCAACAATTTGCAATTTATGTTAAGTTGGGACCTAATTTTATTCCAAAGTTTCCATTCCATTTTATTCCAGTTTCCCCTTTAAAGTTGAGCTTAAACCGAAATGTTGAAGGCTTGAAGTCATGTGCATTCTACATGTATTGTTTTTTGATGGTCTTCTACAGATAACTCTTTATATAAAACGTAGCACTAGTGTGCAAAACATGTCACGCCGTCCCAGTCTAAGCTAGCCTCCTTTATCTTGTCTGTTTGCAGATAATCACTTTTTGTCCACTCGGGAGAGTGCTTTCTGTCAGTGTCTCTTAGAAGTTCCCATCTTCTATGCAAGTACAGTAGGTGATAACAGTGAACTAGTGAATGACTATAATGGTATCACATAAAATATCTTCTTTATGAATAATGGGTGGATTTCTTTTATTATTATTATTATTATTATTATTATTATTATTATTATTATTATTATTATTATTAAACACTTTAAAGAGAGCCTGTATACTATAAACAGTATTTCAAATTACAAATAAAATCCTGTTGAATGCACATAAATATAGTGTGCCATTTGGATGTGTTAAAATGCTGTTGAGTTGTGACAGATTATTTTTTTAATAATGTAAAGGAACATCGTTTCAAAATGTTTACTGCAGTCTTCAGTTAACCATTTTTTTTTAAAGATGAAGATTCTACAGTAATGTACAAAGCTGAGAAACAAACAATCTGAAAGTGCTTAAGATACCTCCAAGTAAATGACTTTGATGTTTTATACTTGATTTGTAAAGCCAGTAGGTTTTTCTGTCTACTTTCAAAAATGGAATCTAATTGAAGACAGGAGTAATGCTTTGAAAATATGTTCACACAGACATTATTTTTTTGTTTTTTTCGCACTTATTTCAAAATGTTTTGGGACTGAGACATACTGCAAGGTGTACCCTGTATTGCTTGATTGGAACTGGGATTCACAAATAGTTTCTGTATGTGTTAGTTTGGGATGTGCGTACAAGTCTGTAACTCATGAAGATGCTTTACTCTATGGACAAAAGTTTTATGTATACATAAGGCCCACCATTTCTACTTAATTATTATATGCTCTGTCAGTCACAGTGAACAAACCTGGGGTTCTGCAAAATTATGCTTAACACTACTGCTTAGTAATGGAATCTAAATCCCTCACATATACGCACCTGTTTATAGTATATGTTAGTTATTCAAAGACACTTGAAGCACTGTATGAATAATGTAATTGCATATATGTTAAGCTATAATGTGCTACATAGTAAATAACCATACAGCTGTTTCCAATACAAAGACTGTAACTGATAAGAACATAAGAACATAAGAACATAAGAAAGTTTACAAAGGAGAGGAGGCCATTCGGCCCATCTTGCTCGTTTGGTTGTTAGTAGCTTATTGATCCCAAAATCTCATCAAGCAGCTTCTTGAAGGATCCCAGGGTGTCAGCTTCAACAACTTTACTGGGGAGTTGATTCCAGACCCTCACAATTCTCTGTGTAAAAAAGTGTCTCCTATTTTCTGTTCTGAATGCCCCTTTTTCTAAACTCCATTTGTGACCCCTGGTCCTTGTTTCTTTTTTCAGGCTGAAAAAGTCCCTTGGGTCAACTCTGTCAATACCTTTTAGAATTTTGAATGCTTGAATTAGGTCGCCACGTAGTCTTCTTTGTTCAAGACTGAACAGATTCAATTCTTTTAGCCTGTCTGCATATGACATGCCTTTTAAGCCCGGAATAATTCTGGTCGCCCTTCGTTGCACTCTTTCTAGAGCAGCAATATCTTTTTTATAGCGAGGTGACCAGAACTGCACACAATATTCAAGATGAGGTCTTACTAGTGCATTGTACAGTTTTAACATTACTTCCCTTGATTTAAATTCAACACTTTTCACAATGTATCCGAGCATCTTGTTAGCCTTTTTTATAGCTTCCCCACATTGTCTAGATGAAGACATTTCTGAGTCAACAAAAACTCCTAGGTCTTTTTCATAGATTCCTTCTCCAATTTCAGTATCTCCCATATGATATTTATAATGTACATTTTTATTTCCTGCGTGCAGTACCTTACACTTTTCTCTATTAAATGTCATTTGCCATGTGTCTGCCCAGTTCTGAATCTTGTCTAGATCATTTTGAATGACCTTTGCTGCTGCAACAGTGTTTGCCACTCCTCCTACTTTTGTGTCGTCTGCAAATTTAACAAGTTTGCTTACTATACCAGAATCTAAATCATTAATGTAGATTAGGAATAGCAGAGGACCTAATACTGATCCCTGTGGTACACCACTGGTTACCACACTCCATTCTGAGGTTTTTCCTCTAATCAGTACTTTGTGTTTTCTACATGTTAACCACTCCCTAATCCATGTACATGTGTTTCCTTGAATCCCAACTGCATTCAGTTTGAGAATTAATCTTTTGTGCGGGACTTTGTCAAAAGCTTTCTGGAAATCTAAATAAACCATGTCATATGCTTTGCAATTATCCATTATCGATGTTGCATCCTCAAAAAAATCAAGCAAGTTAGTTAGACACGATCTCCCTTTCCTAAAACCATGTTGACTGTCTCCCAGGACCCTGTTACCATATAGGTAATTTTCCATTTTGGATCTTATTATAGATTCCATAAGTTTGCATATAATAGAAGTCAGGCTTACTGGTCTGTAGTTACCTGGTTCAGTTTTGTTTCCCTTTTTGTGGATCGGTATTACGTTTGCAATTTTCCAGTCTGTCGGTACCACCCCTGTGTCAAGAGACTGCTGCATGATCTTGGTTAGCAGTTTGTAAATTACTTCTTTCATTTCTTTGAGTACTACTGGGAGGATCTCATCCGGCCCAGGGGATTTGTTTATTTTAAGAGCTCCTAGTCCCTTTAACACTTCTGCCTCAGTTATGCTAAAGTTATTTAAAACTGGATAGGAACTGGATGACATGTGGGGCATGTTGTCAGTATCTTCCTTTGCTAATCTACGATTTTGGCATTTGCATTTCTTAAACATTTATTCTCCTCTTTGAATGTTCTCTTGCTGTTGTAATATTGGAAAAACTTTTGGAATTAGCTCCCTTAGCAATGTTCATTTCTAATTCTCTCTTGGCCTTTCTAACTTCCTTTTTGACTTGCATTTGCAGTTCTGTGTACTCTTTCTGCGTACTTTCTTTTTGGTCCTTTTTTAATGCTCTGTAAAGTGCCTTTTTTCGCTGAATATTTTTTTTAATTGATCTATTAAACCATTTTGGCAATTTAGTTTTACATTTAGATTTGTCTACTTTAGGGATATAATTGTTTTGTGCCTCTAGTACTACATTTTTGAAGAACAACCATCCTTCTTCTGTGGGTGTTTTCTCTATTTTACTCCAATCTACTTCTGTTAGTCTCTGTTTCATACCTTCATAGTTTGCTTTTCTAAAATTGTAAACCTTAGCTTTAGTCATTACTTTTGGGGATTTAAAAAACACTTCAAATGAGACCATGTTGTGGTCTGAGTTTGCCAGTGGTTCTCTGACCTCTGTTTGAGTTATTCTATCTTCGTTATTTGAAAAGACTAAATCAAGGCATGCCTCCCCTCTAGTGGGTGCCTTCACAAATTGTGTTAGGAAGCAGTCATTTGTCATTTCCACCATTTCTATTTCATCCTTCGTGCTACCCACCGGGTTTTCCCATTTTATTTGGGGGAAGTTGAAATCCCCCATTAGTATGGCTTCTCCTTTGCTACACACATTTCTAATGTCATTGTATAACAGATTATTGTGCTTACCATCTGAATCTGCTCCTATTATTATGCCTTTTGATTTTTTGTCCGTTATTCTGACCAATATTGATTCGTTTTTATTTTCTTTGTCCAGGTTTAACACCTGGGCTTCAAGATTGTTTCTTATGTATAGCGCTACCCCTCCTCCTCTTCTGTCCTGCCTGTCTTTCCTATACAGTGTATACCCACAAATATTATATTCGTCCCCATCACTCTCAGACAACCACGTTTCTGTAACACCTATCACATCATAGTTACCTGTTAGTGCAGTAGCTTCAAGTTCTAGAATTTTGTTTCTGATACTTCTAGCATTTAGATAAATACATTTAATGGTTGTCTTACCTGAGTTGTTGTTCTTGTTTTTATGCGGTCTCCCTTCTCTTTTTTTTGTTTATTTCTCCCCCCTTCCTTTCTAGTTTAAATGCTTCTGAACCTGCTCGAGGATCTTTTCTCCGAGTAGATTACGAAGCTTAGAACGCACTTGTGAACATTGAATAATTGCTCATAGCTATTGTGAGGTTTTCAATTGGACAGTTATCCCAGACGCCTCCACTGACTTTTTATATACCTGCTTTGAATTACTGCACAATAGCAGATATTAATAACATTTCACCCTGTTCCCTTTGATTATCTGTAACTACAAGCACATTTTTGTTTTTGACTAAAGGCATTTGTTTATCTACCCAAATTTGTAGAAAAAAGAGAAGCAACATTTTGTAACATCACACACGTGTTTGAAGTTATTTAAAAAATGTGTCCACATTTGGAACCTTTTAAAACTCTGTCGGCAGTGGCAAGTTATATGTTATGCCATTAAATTAGTCTGTAACATTCTTATTTTCCCAATAATAACTGTTAATAAAAACTAGGTTAAGATTATGGTTGGTGTTAGGCTTAGGGTTATAAAATGAAATGTTAGTAGAGAGTGTTCAGTTGTGTAAATAGTATCAGATCATATAATATTTTCACTTCTCATGTGTATAAATCAGACTCATTGCAAACATCATAAAAAGGGACATTACAAAAACTGGTGATGTATTTTAATGACACAGATGTTTGTCTATGTGTAATTGTGGTGGTGTTGCTATACGGTACCCTGTATTGGCTTATATTTCTGATTCTGAAATACAGACTCTACCATAAATATTTCAGTAAGCATACCTTGCTTAACCCAAATACAACAACAGGTGTTCCGAGGAGGAAATGCTAGCTTTTAGCATAGTTTACAAAGAACACATTGTGTATGTTGATAGTATCAAACATTCATGTCATTGTTTTATTTTTAATGTAACATTAATAATATCAGTAACAAAACTGATGCAAAAGCAATATATGAAATTCAAGTGCTGAACTTTATCTATTTTGTTTACTAGAAATTCATATACAAAAGTACTATCCATTTAACCAGTAGAATATTCTATTAGATATTTTAAATTTTTTTTTATTTACAGCAATACCGTTATAATAATAAAATGAGGCATTGGCAATTTTGTGAGGCTTTATGTAACAAAGCTGTGTATACAACAAATTCAATTAAATTAAATATTTATTTTCTATAAACTCAGGTTCCCTTTCAAGTACGAAATGTAACCGAATGTAACCCGGACGGGTATTTACCTCCTAAAGACCACGAAACCTGAATAAGATATGTCAAAGCTGCTCGCAGAGCCTGTGATGCAGTCATGGCCCGCCCACGAGGGCATAAAATTATTGCACTAGCAAACCTGACAGACGAGCTTTGTTCAGATAAGTACTTGTTACTTCGATCTGCTATATATTTCACATTTATTGTGTTTTTACAAAAAATGTATGTGATATTAAAATAATTTGTGCACTACAGCCTGTTGCTTGTTACGTCCCACTGAGGCATTGTGCCCTGCATGAAGTTAGCGATTTAGGTGCTCCTTCCCAGGGATCCAGCATTGTAAGTCAGCTGACTTATGCTGTCCTTCCAGACTGCATAGCTCTGGCTGGAGTTACTATTTAAAATGTATATTTCTATTTAGGCATGGGATTTGCACAATTACTTCACGTGCAGATTAAAAAGATATGTTGGTGTGTGTATGTGTGTAGAATAATGGGTGACAGGGAGGAAGTTAAAACCTCCCTGCAAAAACACATGGGAATGTGGCTGGTTAATGAGCCTTAAATGATTAAGGCTCTAGCCACAGGTGTACAAATAGGGTGATCATAGGTGATACAGGATTTGTGTGTTCAGAGGCGGAACTAGAGTCGGAAGGTAAAGAATGTGAAACTAAAATCATAATAACAATTTCTGCATGTGCAAGGTCAATAGCAGCATGATACTTGTTTTGTTCCATGTCTGTTTGTTAGTCTGTTTGTTTTGGCCACTGTGCCTTTTGTTTTGTACCAGTGTTTGTGTGTTTTGTTCAAACCTTTTGTTTTGTTTATTTATTATTAAACAACACAACAGCGCATTCACTCATCAAACATTGTCCTGTCTCTTCCGGGTCTGACATCACCACAAGCCACCTTGTTCACACAGGGTTATGATAATAACCTAAAGTTGATTCAGATTTCACATTCATTCAATGTAGACAACAAACATTTGACTTTTGAACTTTACGTTACATTTTTTTTACATGTACCTATTTTTTTTTCTAGCTCCTCAACAAGCATGAGTTTCCTTAACCAGCAGGGCCAGTTAACAAACAAATAACTACAAACTCTGACCAGCATAAACCAGTTATGTTCCAATTTCTCATTGCATGTATTAAAATTTTGCAATAATAATATAGAAGAGATTGGATAAGTGTTCAACTGCAAATAAAACTCTTAGTGAATCACAAGTTTTAAACCAATTATCTAAACATTGGAGTGGTTGAATAATTTACAGCTTTCACAAATAATACTTAGTAGCACCCTTTGCTTTTTTATCCATATGTATATTAATATTTGATGCCCATCATGTATTGCAAAAGGAACAGAGAGACACAGAAAAACAAATCCATCGTTTGATGCAAGGCTACATTATTTGGGTCAATTACATTTCCTAAGGACATGCCTTAGCTGTATCATCCATGGCAGATGGAAAGTAAGGCCCAGTGTTGGCCTTTGTAGATGAAACCTCCAGAGCCCTCATTGCTGCTTTCAGGTTATTTTTTCCCTCATGAAAAATTCAGAGCTGAGAATAAACATGTCACATTATCCGCCAACTTGTTTTAAAGTTGGCAATGCATCATGTGCACCAAAGCAAAAAGTCTTTAGTTTCGTTAGCTTTCCATGCAAGATTAAGAAAAGGTAAAGTCACGATGCCATTAACAAAATGTTTCTATGGACTGCATATTTCTATTAAAAACACAGTTTAAATTACCCTATCTCAAGTGATAGACAGCTGTCTCAGACTTAAAAAGCAGCAAAAGGACAGCTACAATGATATGAGTATACTGGAAAAAAACCCTTAACCTAAGGTAAATATCCCAGTTAAGGGACAAACAATATGAAAAGAAATGTAATTTAAAACTGAAAGTATTGTCATAAAACAGGGCTTTGCACTTTCCTGTAATGCATAGAAAAGAAAAACAACAAAAGGAGGCCGAGACCTTTGCTCTTTGGAGTACAAACCTATGTCCTTACACTCTACAAGCAGGCTTCATGGCAGAACCCAGCCCTTTGCTAAATAATCCTTTGCTTTATTGATCTTCACAGCCTACTCTGTTCTCCTTCCATAACTCCCCCTCTGATGCCAGTATTTATCCTACTCTTATGGTCGTCAAGCCCTTGATACCACTAAGTAACCTCTGTGAAGTTGCTGAATAGTTGCAGTAATGGTGAGCAGAAAGCAAGGCAAGAAGTCTGAAGTGGAAGGCGCAATATTTGAACTTTTATTCTCAAAACAGCAACAACAAAAAAAAAAAAAAAACCAAAAACAAGGATAATCGTGGAAAAATAAACAGAGCTCTTCAAAAGTCAAAAAAATAGTTTATTAATAGTCGGCCCAAATACAGGGTTAAGCTTGGCTTTAACAGAGGATTAGCTTGCCTCTAGCCCCTCAAACAGCTCCTGTTGTCTATTGTCGTCTGCTGCTGCTGCTGCTTCAGGCTAT